>NC_143562.1:30455000-30745000 GCF_054136105.1 Typopeltis vanoorti | reverse complement strand
ATATTTTCATAAATGTGCTTTTCCGTGAATTCGGGTGAGTATTTCAGGCGAAGAGAAGCACGTATTTCAGTTTCTTTGTGGTTGAACATTCTTCTCTCAGGCAGTCTGGACTAGGAAACTGTCCAACTGTTTACAAACTGAGAATCATCAAAGACCAGTACATAATTACTATCGTATTGAGGATATATTTTTCAGGTAATTAATGCGGAAGCTTTTCATCCTCCATTTTGGGTGGTATTATTATTTGTATTTTCAATTTTCACTATTATTTTCTGCATGGTAAAGGTAGTAATTCCATTTCCATACAAAACTGATACAAAAAACGTGAACTCATCCATGGTACTGATACTACAAGTTTACAACACATTTGGTGAGTGAGATTCAAATTAAAAGAAGAATGAATAAACACCTTGTGAAAAACAACACAACGGGAAATGTTTGTCTATAGTTTTGATTGATTATACCTGCATTCAGGACTGATTTACACCTGTATATCTGTATATATATATATATATTCTTTTTTTTTTTAATTTCAGATTTTAATCTTATATTATCTTTTACGAAGGATAAACCTTTTATTTATTTATTTTTTTTTTAGTGAATTCGTATTAAATTGAAAATTCAAAATTTTTTGCTCTGAGTTATCCCCCCCCCGATATTGAATTTCGCGTTTTACAATGAACTAAACTGCCATGTAATAAATGTAATAATGAGGCCAATCTAAGCGGACAAGAGCAGCAGGTTGCGCAGAGTTCAGTTTTATTATATATATCCAAGCTGCAGTAGATCTGAAAGTGACATTGACGGATTATGCCTGTTTACTGAGTTTCGCTAGACAGATTAAATTTCAAATGAGTTATAAGGTGAGCTATAAGGTGAATGAGGTGAGCCTCAGTAATCTACAGAGTGCGAAGCCGGGGACAACCAGACCTATTCTTGTAATTCGTGTCCCCCAACACGGACAGAAGATGTTTTATTTCTTATTCTTCTTCATAAAGCAAATAACTTTCAAAGGCTCAAAATATTTTCAATTTGCTACCGAGATACACTGCAATAGCACTTTTCGGAATTGGCTATATCCTTGTATTTTTAACACGAGATGCAATGGATTTTTCCAACTCCAGGAGTTGTACAGTAAGTTTGACTACAGAAAGTAAATATTAAAATATACTATAATGAAAAGAAATTTGCTTTTTATGTGAATCCCACACAGAGAATGGTTATAGGTCTATCATGGATCCCTCTTAGGGACTGCATCTTCCAGTTACTAGTTAACACCGCTTTTGTAATTAACTAGGATTTTAAAAAAAATGGATTGTATGTAAAAATGGATTGTATGTATTTTAGAACGTAGAATTTTTAAAAATGGAACTTTTCTCAGGCGTCATGGTTATTTATTTATTTATTTATTTTTTTTTTTTTTTATGTTGGGCCCATACACTGGAGGTTAGTTGGTCAACCTATAGTACATTAGTACCGTGTATGGGTAGTGGGTTGGGAAAGGAGGAATTTGTTTACATTTGATTTGAATGACTTTAAATTGTATTCCTTGGGAAACACAGCAGGTGGAGACTGTTCCACGGTGCAGCAGTTGCAGGGATGAAGGAAGAGGAAAAGAAATTTGTTCTGTTTGTTTCTAGGTGAACTGTGAATGGATGTTGTGCAGCAGCTGCACGTGTTCCAATGAGTTTAGTACTGAGCGCGGGAATTATTGATGTTATTTCAATGAGCATTTCCCATGGAAATATTTGTAGAATATACATACTGCAGAGACCATACATCTGTGTAAAAGTGGGGGAGGGGAGTTGCTAAGGGATGGATCGTTGATAAGTCTAATTGCTCTCCTCTGTATCGAGTCGAGCATTTTGAGAGAACTTTTGGGGGCCCCAGCCCATATATGGGAGCAGTATTCAATAGTTGGGCGGATTTGTGACTTGTATAATGTTAATAGCTGTTCGGGGGTGAAGTAACGTCTTGAGCGAAAGAGAAATCCTAGTTTTTTTGAAGCTGAGGATGCAATGTTTGAGATATGTTTGTGCCAGGAGAGGTTTGATGTGAGGGTGATTCCAAGGAGCGAGATCTCAGGCTGTCTGGAAATTTGGGTACCATCAAAAAGGATACTGGGAAAAAATGGTTCTTTTTTATGGGAAATAGTACAGAACTGGGTTTTATTGGCGTTGAAATTTATGAGGTTATCCGAACCCCATTGTAGGATGGCTTCGAGATCGGAGTTGGGAGTGGTGGTGGTGGTGGTTGATGTTCTGTAGGTTGAGGTGAGTTGTGTAGGGTAAGGCTTATCAAATGCAAGCGAGGAGTGTAGTGTGCTGTTGTCTGCAAAACTGTGTATTGGGTTGGAGGTCAATTGCAGTAGGTCATTGAGCAGGAAGAGGGTTGGTGAGAGAACATAACCTTGTGGGACCCCAGCATTAATTGGGTGGTGAGAGGATAGGGAGCCGTCCACCATCACACACAGGGTGCGTCCAGACAGAAAACTGGCAATCCACCTACAGAAGTCCTGGGTCAGGCCGAATAATGGTAGTTTGCCTAGTAGGCCTTTGTGCCAGACCCAGTCAAAGGCTTGGGAGATATCTAGTGCAACCACTTGAGATTCGCCAAACCTCTCCATTGCATTTGTCCAGAGATTGGTGACGTATGTGAGTAGATCTCCTGTTGATCGGCAGTGGCGGAATCCATACTGGTGGTCATTTATTTGGTGAGTGTCTTCAAGATAGTGAAGGAGTTGGGAATTGATGATTTTTTCCATTAACACCTCAGTCCTGTTAACCTTTGACAGGACTGAGGTGAGCGAGGCAGTGACTTGTCACCCTGCTTAGGAATGGACCGAATATAGACCAATTTTCAGTTTATGGGATAGATTCCAGTGGAGTAAGAGAGTATATGTGACTCTATATGAACAGAGAAACAGGTAGGCGAATTTAATAGTTCAAAGTGTTTGCCTAAAATATTGTGGTAGCATGATGATGAGTTGACAAAGGATGAGTTATACAGACAAAGCAAGAAACTATTGCTACAGAAATATTAAATACGCAGATGGAAGCGGATTGGTCATGTACTGAGAATGAATAGGACAGACGAGAAATTCTAAGGGAGGCTTTGACATGATTTCCAGGAATTATTTTATTATGAACTGCTGGCGCAATCTTTAAGAAAAGAGAAAAAAAAAGAGAAATGACACCATTGTCTTTACCTTAATAGAAATGTTAATTTATTGTGAAACAGTTTTTGTTTTTTTCTTAGGTTTTTCAAATTTATTCGCTTTCGTAAGTAAAAACTCACCGTCAGTTTGAATCTTGCTGAGTCGACTTCCGTGGGGATAGAACATTTGTAGAACTATTTCTTCCAGTATAAAACCACCAACAAAGATGTCAAATAAAAACCATGCCTTTATTTCGACTAGTTTCGTGGAATGCTTTGTTTCACTTCATCATGAAATAACATGAATAAATTTAAAACAAAAACAAAAACTACAAGCAAAGTAATACCAGTGAACATTTCTAGTGAAGAATATTTGAAAACGTTGAAACAATGGAAAGCGTGCATTCGCTGTCACACTGGTTCGTCGGTTGTTGTTGTCGAGTTCATTAAAGAGCTTCTAGATATGACCGTGGATCTGTAGAACTGCTTTGGCAATCTGTTGAACTTTAATGGAGTAGAACTTTTCTCTAGGATTATTGTCAATTTTCTGTAGAGCAGCAGCAATTGCTGGATAAGAATAAATATGGACAGGTGTTAGTTCAACTCCTGGACAGTTTTTGCATGTTTCCTAGCTCCTACTACCGTCTGGCTCAATTTTCATGCCTTTAAAACGTTCCATCCTTAGTCTGATGATGATTATGGTAATTTCTCTATTTTCATTAATTTCACTGATTTCATTCTTCTTATTGATAGTTTGTTTTATAGATCTTATTTTGGCGACAGAATTAGCATCAGTTAGTGATAGTGGGTGTAATTTCTGAGGTAAGTATCTTGCTTCTTGGCTAGTCTGTCTGCTCTTTCATTGCCTTCAATATTTACGTGGACTGGTATCCATTGTTGTGTGTAGTTCTTATTTTTCAAATTTATGGTTGTTAGGTTGTCATGAATTTCTTGCGTGAGTTTTGTTTTTTCCATTTTTTAATGTCTCAAGTGCAGATTTTGAGTCGCTGTGGATGGTTATTCCTTCTGTAATGTTTATTACTGGATTTGAGAGATAGAATTTGAGAGCTGTTAATTCACAAGCGAAGCTTGAAGCTATTTTGCCAGCTGCGACTTTGATTTGCATTTCCTCGCCTCCAGGTAGAGTTAGAAAAACCCCTGAACCTTCTTGGTTGATAGAAGGTTCAGGGTTCCATCGGGTGAGTGCTTCATCAGATGATCCATCAGTGTAGGCAATGACATTGCCTACACTGATGTAGTAGAAGACCACACAGTAGAAGATAGTAGAAGACCACACTCTTGTTGAGCTTTTAAATTATTTGTAGATGAGACTGCACCTATGATAATTTTTGCTGCTCTTGATTGTAGTCTGTCAAGTTTTTCTTTTGAGCTAGTAGAAGCTGGAGCCCAGATTGATGAGGCGTATTCCATAGTGGATCGTATGAGTGCCGTATATGTAGTTTTGAGTGTGTTCGGTTTTGCACCTCACTTTGTTCCATAAAGCATTTTGATGATATTAAGCTTTTTAAGAGCTTTATTAGATAGATTTGTAATATGAGTTGTAAATCTTACTTCAGTGTCTAGGGTTGAGCCTAAGTATTTTGGAGACTGTTTTTTTCTATTTTGGTATTATATATTTTAATTTGAGGGATGTAATTGAGTATTTTTTCTATCAGTGGAGAAGATGCTCAGTTTTTTTCTTGGGTTTATCTGTTAGTTTAAGTTCCTTTGTCCATCTTTCCAAGCTTTTATTGAATTATTTAGGACTTTTTCAGATTGTTGAGGATTACTGCTTGTGTGCCAGATTGTTATATCATCTGCATAGCATGCTGTTTTTGTGTCATTTATTATGTAAGGATGGATATTGTTCATATAGATGAGAAATAGGAGTGGGTTTAAAACAGAACCCTGTGGGACTAAAGCCCAAGTTCGATGCATGTTGGAATAAATTCCATTAACTTTTATTTTCAGTTTTCTTCCTTTCATGAAATCTGAAATCCAAATTAATGCATTCCCCCTTATTCTAGTATCGTGGACAATTTTTATTAACTTTTGTCTCCAGACGCGATCGTAGGCAGCTGTGGGATCCAAGAATATTGCTGCTGTCTTCTTTGGTGGTTTTTCTTGAAAGCTATC
Source organism: Typopeltis vanoorti (assembly GCF_054136105.1). Lineage (NCBI taxonomy): Eukaryota > Metazoa > Arthropoda > Arachnida > Uropygi > Thelyphonidae > Typopeltis > Typopeltis vanoorti. The sequence continues at coordinate 30,739,708 of NC_143562.1, read as the reverse complement.
TATAACTGATTGGCAAATATAAAATAATATCTTCTGTACTGTGTTGAGACCTGTATGCAGTTTGGTAGAAGTTGATCTTGTTATTTTCTAAGAGCCAATTCATAAGTCTGATATGTATTATTCTTTCGTTTAGTTTACAGAGAGTGCTAGTCAAAGCTATTGGTCTGTAGCTGTTATTACAGTCACTAGGGTTTTGTTAGGTTTTAGTAAGGATATAATGACTGATGTTTTCCAGATTTTGGTAATTTACCTGCATTCCAAGAGGTGTTAAATATCTTCAGAAGGCAGTTTTTGGCAATTTTTTCCATGTTTTTAATCATATGTCTAAAGATAAGATCGTCGGTTGTATACAAATGGTAGATAGTGGTCTGTGTCCTGATGAATTAAGGAAAACCAGATTTGAAGCAAAATCATCCCCCCCCCCATCTTTTTTATTATACTGTAGAGGTTACTTCATCATTTCAGCTGATTCTTTGAATGCTCTTGAGTAAAAGCGGTAATAAATGTTGTGCATTTCAGTTTGTTGCCATTCTAATTCTAAGTCCTTGTTTCTGTTATACTGTTTCGTAAGGAAATAACATGAATTGTGCTGCCAGCCCTGATTTCTGCTGGCTTTTCATTCTCAACGCCCTTGAAGTATCTCTCCAGATCTGACAGTCTGTCCTATGTAGTGCAGACCAGAATTGCAACTGATCTTGTAAACACCTGTTTTTTGAGTGGCGAATGTGGAGGTTTAGGAGATTTCCAATGTTCACAGAATGACCTCACATTACTGCTGAAGGTCGTCGTTTTAGTTTTATTGTGATAATAATTTACCAACGCACAGAAGTATCATTACTTAAAGAACTTATTCCATTATCAAAGAAAGAAGTAATCACAGTGACAGACTGCCACTCAATAAAAGGAATTAGCTACAAAAGATAACGGCGATTAGAAAAGATAGATTATTTGGCCCATGTACAAAGAGAAAGAAGAGGATAGAAGGTATTTCTTTACAACAAAATGTCATTTAAAAATAATTAAATTTGTAATTTTCATGCTTTAAAAGTGTGTGTGTGTGTGTGTGTGTGTGTGTGTGTGTGTGTGTGTGTGTGTGTGTGTGTGTGTGTGTGTGTGTGTGTGTGTGTGTGTGTGTGTGCGTGCGTGCGCGCGCGTGTTCCTTTGGCCGTGATCAGCCTCTTCACCGTAATAAAAGTAGTTCGATGTTTTGAACCTTGAAAATCACCACCGTCCATGTACTTTTTAGGATGGACTGGTGTAACCAACACCAGTCATTTCTCCATTTCGTTTCCAACGGTGTTTTGACCGGGACTGAATTGTGTAAGCCGGTAGAGTTCCCGGGCTCTGTTTTTATCACTTACCCTCTCTCTCTCTCTCTCTCTCTCTCCTTGTATATAAATGACCATTTCTGACTGACTAATAACGCTGTTCATAACTTTTGCTGATGATAGTACACACCATTCATCCTACTTATTTGACAAACCTTGCAGTTCACGAATATCCAAACTTCGAAATTTTCTGCATTCCCATCAGCATTGTTTATTATCCCATACACCTCAGCTTTATCTACTTCTGTTCCCATATCACATACATTACTGTTAGATCATCACTTTGGTGATAAACCTTTGTAATGCGATGGCTCGCTAATTCACTGTTTTGTCTGCTTCGGTCACCTGTCCTATCATCAGAGCCCATATCATCATAGCCATTCCATCATAGTCATTTTTAATTTTACTTGCCACATACTGGCAGAACTTTTTGGAATTAAACTTTGTCTCTCAATCAATTTCCTCTCTCACTCTGATTTTGCTTAGCTTTCATAATGGTCACAATAGGGCTACCCATGGCTAATTTAGTGAATTGTTTCTAGTAGGTTTTTTGCCATGTAAAATAATTTGAACTTAAGCAATGATTGAACATCTTGGTGATGTTTGCTGGGAACAGGTTTTCTAAGATGTCGATGACTTCTGAAACTGGGATATTTGTGAACATAGATGTGACATCCAGGCTAGCCATAATATTATCTTCAGAGAAACTGATGTTTTTTTAATTTCTCCAAGAAATGTTGGGAGTTTTTGATATAAGAATCCGTGTTGTGAATGTGTTCTTGTAACATTTAGGCTAGATATTTTGATAGTCTGTAAGTAGGGGAATGGATACCATCTACTATTGGACGTAATGGTGTACCTTTATGCATTTTGGGAACACCATATAGTCTTGGAGTTAACGGATGCATAGATTTTAGTTTTTTGATTAAGTCCACAGGCCAGTTGGTCATATCACGTAATAGTTCGTTGGTATTGAGATGGTTTTTGTGAGTAGGATCTGTGTTAAGAACAACATAGACAGATGTGTCCGATAATAGATTATTGATCTTTTCTTCATATTCCGTAGTATTTAAGATGACAGTGTTGTTGCCTTTGTCGGCTCTCAGTATAATGATTTCTTTGTTGTTCCTTAATTTCGACATCTTAGAAAACTTGTTCCCAGCAAACATCACCAAGTTCGAGCATTGCTTAAGTTCAAATTATTTTACATGGCAAAAAACCTACTACAAATACCTCACTGGATTAGCCATCGGTAGCCCTCTCTCTCCTTTTTGTGCCAACCTATTCTTAGAAAATCTAGAAACTCAAATTTTATCCCAAATTACCCCAAAACTAACCACATGGTGTAGGTATGTTGATGACATCTTCATCATTTGGAATCACACAAAAGAAGAATTAATAGATTATATAAACAAAAATAATTGCTTCCACAACACTATCAAGTTCACATTGGAACTAGAAAAAGATAATAAACTTCCATTCCTAGACGTCCTTATTAAGAAACAAACTGAGAATTGCATCAACAAAACCTACTAACACTGGACGCTACCTACATTTCGACTCGTCTCACCACATATCCCAGAAACTCAGCATTATCCATATGCTCAAAAAAAAAGCTATACAGTGTACCATAGACCCTGGCGACCTACAAGAAGAATCAATGAAAATATCCAAAGATCTATCCCTAAATGGCTACCCTACAAGATTCTCTTTGGTGACATACCGCAAAGACAACGAGATGAAACCCATACATCAGCTCTATAACAATTCCATTTGTTAGTGCCATATCCAGAAAATTAGCTCTTCTTCTAAAATCATAAAATATCAGAGTAACCTTCAAACCTATTGAGACCATGCAAAAGTTTATAAGATCACCGAAAGATAACCATCCTTTCTACAAATACTCTGGAGTTTATAGCATACCTTGTTCTTGCGGTATTAATTACATCGGAGAGACATCTAGAAGTTTTGAAACAAGAAAGAAAGAACACATAGGCTATGTAAGGAATAACAGACAGGATATATATCAGGCCTTTCTTCACAGTTTGCCTCTACCAACCATAATATTGAATGGGATGCCCTATGCCCTATATAGAAGACAATTACCATTCCAGAACATTTAAAGAAGCTGCTACAGTCGCCCGTTCAACAGGTAACTTAAATAAGAATCAAGACCTAATCTTACCAGATATATGGAAAACTCTAATCAGATCATTTAAACAAAAAGAAACGAACTTTCATGAAAATTACAATACATTTCTCAACAAATAAAACGTTGTATTGCGACACGCGTATTATATCATTGTATCACGCACAGTGATAACTTTATATAATTTTTAGAATTGTAGGTTAGTTTCCTAGTTTTTGTTACTTTCTATTACTTACCAGTGTATTCTTTTGAAAATGCTGACAGATATCAGTCAGTGAAACGTTGGATATTAAACTAATATTTACTTGACTAACATACAGAATTAAGTCTTTAATTTATTAATGACATATCATGTTAGAAACCACGAGGTAGCGACACTTGTCAGTTGTCTCTTCGTCGTATGCCGCGTATAATTAGTGATAGTCTTGGGCCATCTATATCTGATTGGCTACTGGTGGGGGATTGAACTGCCCACTCAGTCTCCAAAAGTTGGATATGGCTAAAATGGTCTCGCCTACTCCCTATAAGGGAATAAAAGGCTTCGCTGATTTTTCTAAATATAGTAAATTTGACTAAATAGTTCATTTGATCCATACACGAAAGGCTGCAATACTATGTGTGGACAGGAGAGCAGGAGGAGGATGGGAAAAACGAATCTTTTGACGAATCATTTCGACTAACTGGAAAACTTTGGGTTAGACAGAGTGACAGGAAGTTATTCCATAGTGCAGAAGTAGGTGGAATGAAAGAAGAGGAAGAGAAGAAGAATTTTTAATACTTATAAACTTTGATTCATCTGGATCTGAATTATTACAAAATTGAAATATTTACAAATATGGATTATAAGTGGTTCACATTTGGAATGCTTATAAAAATTTGCGAAGACTTTCAGTTTTTCTAAATGAATTTACTATTCACATATGAAAAGGTTGCAAAGTAGAAAGCAACAATAGATTAATACAGTAAGATCATCCGGAAACTCCATTAATCATTAATACGGGTTAGATCATCCGGAAACTCCATTCTTCTGTAGACCAAACAATGAACTTTTTAAACCCACTTTAGGCCGCTAATAGTCAGAATGGTGGTGTTATCAGAGTGAGATGAATTCATCTCCCAATTGCTAACATTTATGCCTGCAGTGGAATTCAAACCCATGATCTACTGGCTGGAAAGTAGAAGCTTTGTCCACTCAGCTATTTGCAGACACAAGGGAGAAAAAGTGTCGAAATTATCCATTACAAGAAGTTTGCTCTGGTTGGATGGAATTTAATAAATTTTGCGATTGTGAATCTACACAAGAGAATATCTATAAGGCTCAATTTTAGTTTAATTCAGATCATTTGCGGTTTAAAAATAAAATTATATGTCTAGTATAGATGGCCAAACATGGATCAACGTGTGATAAAAATGCACTTTTACTATTGAAACACTAATCAAGGATTTTTATAAAAGTGTTGCCACTTAATAGAGTCCTATGAATAAAATATTCATTCAAACATTCAGTTTTGATTTCGAAACGCGAGATGGCAGCATTTGTCTTCCGTACTTTCTCCTCATAGCCTTCAAAATCATCGGTAGCCATAAACTCAATTACAGCGATCGGTTAGTAAGGGTGAAGTTAATCTACTTATCAATTTTTTTTTTTTAAAAAAAGGCTAGCAATAAATGAGTTCCTCCTTCTCACTTTGGAGATTATTGCTATTGTTCCAGGACTCATCGCGTAAGGCTCTCACAGACTCTACTCCACAGCACTGTTTACATCTGTCCAAAATTGCGTGTATTCTCAGATAGCTTTGCTTGCTTTTAAGAAGAGAAACCATTATCATTTTACTTTATTTTCTCGGAAGTGGTAATATAGCTTTGAACACCATTAAAATAAATAAATAAATAAATACTACTACTACTACTACTAATAATAATAATAATAATGAGTATTGCACTAAAGTGGTCAGAATCGGGAATGAGTACAACAGAAGCTTCACAAATAAAGGTGATTAACCAGTCGCATACGAACTTGGCTAGTCTTGCTCTCTTGGAAACTCGGGTTTTTACCCTGCACAGACACGCCCGTTGGTGAACGCACTCTCCGGCGTCGTGTCTATAGTTGCTCCGACCAAGCAAAGGTGACTGCACAGTGCGAATAGGTGAATGTACGAAACTAATTCTTTGGCAAAATGTCAATAAACATTCTCTGGCGATGGGTAATCGGATTGTAAGCAGTGTAGTAAGTAATGGCACTGAATATAGGGGTGTTAGATATAAGGAATCGTCAGATGATGAGGTCTGCACATTAATCGATTTGCTCTTATATCGAATTATTATTTATATCCTTATTTATTTCACCTCCAGCTTCTGTGATGTTTGCTATCCATTGTAACGATTCCGGTATAACCACATTATAAGTAAGAAAGTAAAAACTTATATATCTATTCAACTAGTTTTTTCCGCACTATTCTTCAGAGGGTAAGATTTTGTAACCTTAATTGAGAATCGCTGATTAAAAAAGTGGGGATGCTAATCAGCGGCATTAGCTGTCCGTCAACTTTTTTTTTTAAAGTACTCCACGACAGTGGCAGTTTTACGTGAGAGCAGCACTAAACGTAAAAAAATGCGGAAGTTCTGAAACAACAAAAGAAAAACCATTATATTTTATTACGTGTTGTTGTTGTTGTTGTTGCAGCTGTTGCTATTGTTCTTTGGTAAGTATTTGCTTCTTTCTCTTTGCTAAGATCCGCAGCTGTGGAGTTGAAGGCGGGGATTAAAAACTACACAGCTTGGTTTGCTCATATTACACAAGAGTTTCACAGCAGTCAAAGTATCGCCTGTTTCGTTCTTAAAAGCGTGGCCTCATATCAGTAACATAAGTCGGATTGGAATGGAGACGCAGAGGCGCCCATCTTTCCACCGAGTTCCGAAATATATCCTATTTTCGTTCTTGATGCAAAAAAGTATCATCTGCTATCCATGTGCTTTTTATCCGAAAAAGAAAAATAACTTTTTTGTTAAATTTTTGTCACCATGTCCATCACTGTAACACGTTCTAACGCATTTAAATGACAGATGATTTTCATCTTCCGATGTGAGACTACCACCGTTTACTAGAAGTGTTGGCTTGGAAAAAGTTTCGTGTTTGCACTTTAGAGAGGGGATTAGCTAACTCTTAGCTAACTTATAGTATTAACTGTAGCTGGCTCGCAACTTTTCTTGGGTGGAACTTACATAAAAAAATAATAAAGACATGCAAATAAAAAAAGAACGTAAATACTGTACATCTCCGATTTTATTATTATTATTATTATTATTATGACTTGAATTTTAGTGACATTAGCGTTTTTCAGATATTTCTTGTTGATTTATCTCCAGGAATATTTCAGTTTCGCACTTGTATGAAGGTTTTCAAACTGATCCCAAATAATAAAAAAAAATAAAGTGATTATTGCTCTGTTTTACTACACTTATTACACAGGACATTTTATACAGTATGACATACCCCAGTCATATGACACGGTTCTAGACCACTGTCGTATAGCGAATCACTGCCCCCCCCCACACACACACTTGTGAATGTAATGGTTAACAACGTTTTAAGCAGGCATACACGTGCGTAAATTACGGAAATAAAGCATTCATCTACGTCAGTAACGCAAACGAAAAAGTTGTTCTGAATAGCTTGGCTTAAGGACCCCGCCAACCAAACTGTTTGGCGGGTTCATGATTCATTGGACTCCAATAATAATAATAATATGAACATTTTGTAATTCTTCTATCTTTGAGTTGGCAGAAATAAGCCCTGCCAACCACACTCTTGCCAAGCTTCCATAGGTGTCCCCTAACTCTCCCACCACCAGTCCTGATCTCAAAAATATCCTCTGAATTAATCCTATAGAAACCCTTTAGCAATTTGAATGTCTCAATCATATCTCCCCTTTTCTGCCTAAACTAATTTCTGTTCATTTCAAAGACCTGCTATCATCTTAGTCACTCGCCTCTGGATCCTCTCCACCTCCCATCAAGAAAGAACCTAGGTGACCAAATCTGGGCACAGTAGCTGAGATGAGGTCTTATCAAGGCTCGGTACAGAGGTACAATAACTTGCTTGTCTCTGCTCGTCAAGGTATTTTTCAACAACCAAGTGAGATGATGAGCTGATTTAGCTACTTTTGCAATTTGCCCCCTAAGCTTCATCTCCCTATCCACCAACGCTCCCAAGTCCCTGGCGGCATCAATCTCCTGGAGTACAGTTCCACCAATGTGGTATACTGCTGCTAATCTTTTCACCCCAAAATGCATAACCTTACATTTTGTCACATTAAATTGATATCCATTCTCCTTAGCCCAGAACTCCAATCTATCCAAGTCCTGCAAGATTTTGACATCTTCTGCATTCACTATTGCCCTACCCAACTTTGCATCATCAGCAAACAAATGAACTGTTCCTCTTAGATCCTTCCCTATATATCCTTAATGAACAAATTAAACAGCAGTGGTCCAAGAACAGAACCCTGCAGCACACCACTAGTCACAAGACGTCTTTTGAACTCTACTCCTGAATAAACTACTCTCTGATATCTCTCCATCAACCACCCACCTATCCATCTCACCAACCCTATATCCATTCCCATATGTTGTAGTTTACGGATTAGAATTCCATGTGGTATCCTGTCAAATGCCTTAGCCAGGTCCAGCAGTATCACTGTAAACCCATTACCCTTATCCAGTTCAGTCGTCACTGTGTTATAAAACTTGAGCAAGTTACTGAGGCATGATCTACCCTTCACAAAGCCATGCTGTCCCCCATACAGTATCTCATTTTCATCAATCCATTCCTGAATTTTTCCCTTGACTACTTTCTCCAAGACCTTGACGACGACTCCTGATATGCTGATCGGTCGGAAATTTGCAACCTTTTTTGCACTATTTGGAAAATTTGCACTATTTTCTCCTCTTTCCACACCTTCGGGACTAAACCAGACCCGAGACTCAGATTAAACAACATGGTCAAGGGCACTGATAATTCTTTAGCGGCTTCACGTAAGACCCGTGCTGGTATACCATCCAATCCCACAGATGTATTCACATTAAGGTTCTGTAATAGACTATTCACCTCCACTTCATTCATCACAATTCCTATATAAACTAATGGTTCCTTCATTTTTTCAATGTCACCACCCGGATGATATACTTTTGCAAAGTGCTCGCTCAGTAACTCCACTATATCGACTGATTCAGTGACCTCCTTACCATCATCATTCCTTAAAATCATTTTGCCGTGTACAGTTTTTTTTTTGCTTGCAGCATATTGAAAGAACTGTTTGGGATTCTCTTTAGCTTGCATAGCTCGTTTCCTTTCATAATCCACTTTTGCTTTTTTTTATCACACTCGTTACCCCTTCTGGCTTGCACTTTATACCGTTCATGTGCCTGCAGGTGACCTTTCTCTTTAAATTCCCTCCACAGCTGTTTCTTTTTTTGCAGCTCAAGTTTAATGGTGTTATTGATCCATTTAACCCCTACTTGTTTTACTATTCGGACCCTAGGCATACAATCAGCCATAACCTCTGTAAATGCTCCTTGACCACTTCCCATGCTCTATCGAAATCCAGCCCTCGCAGCTATACATGCCATGGCACTGATCCAAGCAATCTGCTAAGCTTCTCATATTTGCCAGCACGGTAATTCCACATGTACCCTGTCTTAGTCGAAAATTCCACACCTTTAGCCACCTCCCAGGTCAAGACCTTATGATCACTCTCACCAATAGGTGGCAACATGGTCATATTCGTTACAGTCAAATTCTCAGATGCTATTACGAGGTCGTGCACTCTCACACTCCTAGTATTTTCAATTACATGCTGTCTCAGATAGTTATCCCTTAGTAATTGAATAAAATCCATTTCCTTCCTCACATGTGTCCTCTCCTCCTTCCAATCAATCTTACCATAGTTGAAATCCCCCATAATAATTACCATCCTTCCACTCATTTCATCAATTTGTTTCTTCATAATATCTCCACCATATATTCCATTACCTGGTCTATAGCAGCACCCAACTGTACATTTTGTTCCATTAGTCTTGAGAGCCTGTGTAGCTCAGTAGAAGTGGCGTTTGCGCTCTACAGTGCTTGACCGCACGAAGAAAGGATTTGGTGGTTCAAATCTTGTCGCCGACTAGAGGAACTTTTTCTAAGCCCTTTTTTATGCCGGTTCCCGAGTTAGTCGATCTCTAGCACGGACTAGCGGGTTTTTTCTCCCGGAAACTCGGGTTTTTCGCCCCGTAAACTCAAGAAAATCGACCGTAGAACCCACACTATTTTCAGACATTAAAAATATTGTGTTAGGGTTAGAGACCACGAGATGGCGGCACTAGCCTGCTGCCTTCTTCACTGTGTACTGATGAATCAGTGATAGCCTTGGGCCAGCTATCTCTCTGATTGGCTACCAGTGTAGATTGAACTGCCCACTCAGTCTCCAAAACTTAGATAGAGTAAACGGCCCCGCCTACTCCCTATACGGGAACAACATAGGCGTTAGCTGATTTTTTTAGTCTCACTCTCACACCAAATAGCCTCAAATGAGCTCCTCTCACTATCCTGCAATACAACTTCTATTCTCCTTGGTTGCAGTTCATCAGCTATCATCAATAACATCCCTCCCCCATTTTATTCTCTCTGTCCCTCCTAAACACACAGTAACCTACACATTCTATCCCACTAACTATATCATCTTCCGTCAGGCATGTTTCACTAATGCCAATAACCTGTGGCCAGGAAAAGCCAATCAATGCCAAAAATTCTTCCTCTTTGTTCCTAATGCTCCTGGCATTAGTATACATCAAATGCAGTGGTCCATTTGTCCCACCCCTATCTTGATGCGTTATTCTAATTATCCCATTCCGATTTTTTGTCCTTAGTACTGGCTCGGGTACATTATATACATTCTTACATTGAACTGTCTCACTGATGTCCGCACATCCACTCCCTCCCCCTCCTTGGTAGTTCTAGTTTCTCTGGTTCTGCACATCCATTTTCACTTCATTCAGCAACACTTTTTCCAGTCTCCACACACCAAGTCCATTCAAATGCAGGCCATCTAACTTGTATAAGTCCTTTCGCCCATCAAACTCATTCCACACATCCACGAATTCCACACCACGCCGTCTGCATAACCTGTGCATAATGTCATTTGCGATTATGGCCCTTCTTCTAATTTACTCCTCTCTGTCATACCGCGGCAACAGACTCACCATTCTAACTCTGTCACTCTTTTCTTTCGCTACCTTTAACAATACTTTCAAGTCCTCTCTCATAAAAATATCAGTTGTTTCCTGTCTAAAGTCTAAAACTAAATATGAGTGGGGTTCCTGTGTTGCATCTTAATAAATCTGAACTAATACGTTCGTTTGTCCTGGAAATACTTGGGAAGCTAAATGAGAAACTGTAAAGCGTCTCGGGGATTTTTAAAAGCAATAACAATGGCTATTGAGAGAAATTGTACGAAAATGTGTACCTTTACAGAATAAATTTTGTGTCAGTAAAATGACACTGAGGTTACAGTGATGTGAACCTTTTATGAAAACATCAGCTATTTCCATGCTGTCCTTAGCCTGATGAACCAAATCACCGATTATGAGTAAATTTCTCGCATTAGAATCAAATTCAGGTAACTTCAAACCATTCACGAATTCTATGTTGGTAAATTTTTAAAATTTATCCTAATTTTCACTGTAACAGTAAACGATTCACTCCAGTGATGGTTTGATTAGTTGATTACAATGTTCTATGAGAGACAACACGAATGTTGTTTTTTCTGACTGATTAGCTCCCGAAATAATGCATGTAAGTGAATGTATGAACATATCGAAAATGATGACATAATTTGACTGTGATTATTTTTATATAATCAGAGATCATGTAAAAACAAATAGATACTTGGTTTTAATATCAAAAATTCATCAAAAGTTTATTTTTATTTTTTATTTTTTTTTATCACAGTCACCATGCAATTATGCCAAGACGAATTGTTTCTTTTTAAATTCTAAGAAAGAAAAAAAAGCCATTGTGGAATAATGGTAACAATAACAGTGATGTGAAAACTGCACAAGAGATGGGTGACACTGCAAATTAACATGTTTGGAAACAATCATGGATTTTTACCTACCAGGTAGAATGTTGTTTAGTTTTCTGTCCCATAGATGGCATCTTTTGCTTATGGGGTATGTGATTGTGAGGAATTATCCTTTAAAATACCCATAAGGAAAAGTGCATGTGTCTGTTGACACTATGCGCTTCGCAAAAGTGTATCCAAATCTTTTTGTTGCAGAGGTAGTTTTGAGTTGATAGCTCCATTTGTCTCTATGGACAGAAAATGGTACAGGAATTTGGAAGTTTTGTGGCTCACTCCTTACTGCTGCTGCCTTTGCAAAGGTTCCATGACCTCATATTGCTTTGTTTGCATTCCCTAAGAGGAAATCACCTGGGTGTGAGTTCTTAATATTCTCATATCAAATCTTCCCCATAGGGAATTCAAACAAAGCTTAGCAAGTGAACGTTTACCAGGATTTTTACTAATGTGTTCACTATTTAACATAACACCTTCCCTTAGCAAAAACTCATCCAGATAAGACTGTCGGTTTTGATCTTCAGGCCATCCAGATGCTTCCTGTTTCAGCTTCAGAAAGGTATCAATATAGTGAGCAAAGAAGTTTTCTTCCCCTTCAAATTTTTGAGAAAAATGCCACACTCGTAAAATTCTAAAACTTTATAACTGCGAGCACGTGCTAAATCTAATTCTGGAGTACACCAAAACCCTGTAAAAGATCAGTCCGTATGAGAACACAATGGGGCCCATTTCGGAAGCACACTTTCTACACAAGGGGAAGATTAATTTTTCATTCACTGTAATAGGCAAAACCAGTAAAACGAGATCGGTAGGTGCTTCCACTTTTGCATGGCAAATATCAAAGTATACCCCAGGAGAATAGTCGAAATTATCGAGAAAAACTTCGGATTCCCCATAGGAAATACCTGGTATTTCATTACCCATGGATAAAGGCTATTGAAGTCCCAATAACGAATAACTTCCCCTTCTGACTGAATTTTTGATATATTTTGTAGCAGTCGGTTCTGCCACCATGTAGAGCACTACAATGTAAAATGGGATCTGGAATATTGAGAGCAGCAATAAAGTTTTTCAAGGCTGTGTTTTCAAAAATTTCTGTATTAAATTGACATTCCCAAATTGAATCACATTGAATCCTTTGATACGAAAATAGTTTTCACAATCCTTTGTTTGCTCAAAAAGGGTGATCATGTTTGTGTTTCTATATGGTTGGTAAATATTTGCTCTACAGCATTTCTGACATCTATGGTAGAAGAAACCATAGTATTAATATAAAAAGCTTCCACATTTCCCATCAACAAAATAAGGTCCGATGCGGACTTCTTCCCCACAGAACGTGCATGTTGTATGGTTATGTTGTTCTGTTCTTCTTGCCATTTGAGCCAAGCCAAAGCCTTTCGACTTTGCACGTTTTCCCTTATGTAACCCCGAGCAGAAAGTATGGCGAATGTGTTAGGTTTCAAAAAGTTTTGGAGAAATGCTCTCAGACATACTCCTGCAATTGTAATGTCATGGAGAAAGGGATCAATCTGGGTGAGCTGTATGAAGAGAGTGTGAAAAGTATTGCAACTGTCATGCAAAACATGATATTCTTGACAGAAAACAACTCGTCTAGAAACTGACCCACACAGTTTTCACCCCAGAACTCGCGTTTGTGACTACCGAAATCAACTATACATAAGACTGGTACATGACGATGATTTTTAGCTATAGTTTGTGTCAAAAAAATCATAGAAACTGTTTATTTGAGACCTCCAATTTTTGCACAAAACATTTGTTTTGGGTGAACTAACTTGCAGTGGCTCCAGAAATTTTCAGGTGGACAGATGTGGCTTTTATCTATAGAGAAAGTAGCCAAACCCTGTCCGCAATGATGGAATTTTGAACAAATATTATTTTGTATGTGCAAATTTCATACAGTCGTTGCCGTAGAAAATCTATTGTATGACTCACACAAAAGAAGGTTCTGCACTTTATGAATAGCGTTTGTGCAACAGCGGATGCATACATATTTACAACTATGCATTTGCAATTTGATAGATTGTTTGAATGTTTTCAAACAACAGGGGCAATAATAATTATCCCCAAACAGAGCTGGCACACTATGCACAAAATCGTAATGAGAGCTGCGGTATAAAAGACAGATCTGTTTACTTGCATTTGGACCACAAAACACCACAGAAAAATCAGCATCTGCTGAAAAAATTACGATTTGGTATTCCGGAGTCAAATGTTTTTGAAAGAGACCTGCTTCTGGAATACCGCAAGAAGTGAGCGGAACCCCTGCAATTTTGTGGAGAGTTAAAGCCCTTTTGTAACTTTTTATGATCTAACTACACTTGTCTGTATGTTTGGGTATCATCAGTGTGTGCAGAAACACCCAGAACAAGTGCTCAGGCCATGCAAAGATTGTCTTTGTTGGTAATTTCCACAATTGCTTTTTTATTTTCACAAATTCATCGAGGCTAAGCAGCGTTCTTCTTTTTACATTGGTTCTTCCACCACCATTGTTACAGATGTTAATCAGTATGACATTGATAAGATCATTTGCCAAAAGAAACTCGCGTATCGATTGGGCGGCAGCATAAAAAGCATTAACTATCCTTTGGATAGTTAGTCAGAAAGCAACACGAATGGTAAGTTAATATTGCTTTCTAAACTGGATGCACTAATGCCCAACCGACCATGAGAAAAAGTTCCTAAACTTGATAAATGCTGAATGATCTTATTAAGCATATCTCAAAACATTTCGAAAAACTCTGGTGGAAGGAGTTCAAGGTCACAAAACCTAATTTGTTACTTCATTTTATGAGTTTGATATTTGATGGAGAACCGTGGCCTGCCCATTGAAACAGTATAAAAATCCCTGTAGAGTGAGGGTTCAATAGTAGAAGTAGAGACTACTTTCACATCCAGAAACTGAATGTAAATTATATATTTTTTTTTTGGGGGGGGGGGTCGCGACTTCCTCGAGCCACACCAGCGATTCTTACATGAGGATTCACACCACATCCTGTGCTTTGTTCATTTTCTCCTGTCAAATCAACCTCTACAAAAATGGGGCGATGATTAAAAATATTCCCATCGCTATCAACAAAATGAATAACGGATGATCGCTATTAAAAAAATTACTTTCTAGATTTCAGAAATATCGTTTAGAAATAACAAAAATCATAATCACCATAAGGTGATTTTGCAATTTCGACACTACATCATGATGTTTTTACTAACACTATTTTACTAAACATTAGCTCTCAATATCCTTCCCCAATCACTAACAAGCAAATAAATAAATAAATAAATAAAATAAAAATAAAAATATAATGACCAATGCAGTTTTCACTTAACACAAAAACAGTTTTAAACATTTTAATGAACATATTTTTAATTTCCATTGCAAAATCATCTTATAACTTTATATATTAAAAAGAAAGACAAAATTTGCTAATGTAGTCACTAAAAAAACTCAATATCATCATACGGTGATTTAGCAATTTCAACACTACATGATGACACAAAATCATAATGAGAGTTGCGGTATAAAAGACAGATGTGATGTTTAGTAAATTGTATTTCACTAACACAATTTACTAAACATCAGATATATATATATATATATATATATATATAATGACTAATGGACATTTCACTTAACACAAAAACAGTTTGAAGTATTTTCATAAACATGTTTTTAATTTCCAATGCAAAACCACCTTATAAACTTATATATTAAAAACTTAGACATTAAAAAAAATAACACATTTTGTCCAGAATGACTCATTTTGGAACTACGAAATTATGACTGCATGTAGATTTTCAAAATACTACACTTCAGAAACAAAGGGACAGTACGGACCGATTACAGCCTATTTATAAAATATCAGAACCAATGGAAAACCAATAACGAGAACACATGACATCAAAAAACTTAGTTCTCATCGATCACATGAGGTCAAATTCCAAACCATTGGTACCCACATCAGTGTAAACAAAACGTTCATCACCTTGAAAACAATATCTGATAATAAAATTCCATAATCTGGAATGAAGATTAGTATGTGTGTCACAATGAATGAATCATGCGAATGCTAAAAACATAGTCACATCAGAAACCGTCATGATACATCTATGAAAGGGATGTGATTATTTGTTAACAAACTGTCTAAGGTTCACATAGTCTGAAAGAGGATCAAATGATATCACTCAGTCATCTTCATGAAAAGACACCTTTGAAGAATACCACGATTTCAAGTAACCGCTCGCTGCCAGATATTACTCATGAAAAACACACGACATTCACTACCATGGGAAAATAAACATGGCATGATCCCACAGGCTGAAATCTAAAGGAAGAAGTACTCAACTATTTCAGGTTACAGTATTTACAGAAATTTCGTTCTTTGTGGTTTTTTGTTTGTGTTGTGATGTGGATATAAAATTCAACTATTTTGGAATATTTTTTGGAATATTCGCATTTAGAAGAGCCATTCTGGAAAGACTGTGAGTAATTTAAATTATCATTACAAATTCTAGAATACATACAAAAGGTTTTATAATCTATTTAACTGTCCGTTTATTTTAATTTATTTTTAAATGCTGTAGGGACACCAACATATAATTAAATTATTCAGAAAACTCAAAACACTGCCACCACTAGACTACTCTACTCTAAGAATTCCCACCCTTTAACAGGAAAGAAATACTTCAAAATGTATTGGAAAATTAGTACACCTATCTATAGACAACCAAAGACAAAACATGATGACAACAATGAATGTGTGTCACCCTGTGAAAATTCCAAGATATCTTATCTCAAAACTTTGCCCACAATTCCATAGGCAAAAACTAAAACACCATGTGATATCACAGAGACATATGTTCCCCAGAAATTTCCAAACACATAACGTCACGATTGCTTATCTCTAAATAACACCCATGTGGTGTCCCTGACAGAAGGGGCCCCAGCAAAATTCCAAACATTCCAAACTATAATAACACACATCCATGGCACAATTCCTTATCTTATCTTGATCTTGATCTGGTTAAAAGTGTCCCACCAATCACGATATGATTCCTTATCCACTAATATATTCCCCTTTTTCCATTCAAAACAATAACGTCACATTTACAACTAACAAATGACGTCACTTGTATTCATCTGATAACAAAACATCCACGTCACGATTCCTTATCTTATCTTGATCTTGATCTGGTCAGAAGTGTCCCACCAATCACAACACAATTCTTTATCCACTAATATATCTTCCTTTCCATTCAAAACAATAACATCACTTATTTACAACTAACAAATGACGTCACTTATCTTCATTTGATAGCAACAAACATTAACGACACGATTCCTTATCTTATCTTGATCTTGATCTGGTCAGAAGTGCCCCACCAATCACAACACGAATCCTTATCTCTACCATCACCCTAATTCCATACGCAAACCAAAACACAAGAACTGACATCACTGACATATATGCCCCAGGGAAATTCCAAACATTACAAACTCACGAAATCACGTCACGATTCCTTATCTTGATCTTGATCTGCTCAGAAGTGCCTATCATTCTACGGGAGTAGGCGAGGTCGTTTAGCCCTACCTAACTTTTGGAGAGTGAGTGGGCAGTTCAGTCTCCAACGGTAGCCAATCAGAGATAGCTAGCCCAAGCTAACACTAATTAATCGGTATGCAGTGAAGAAGGCGGCTAGCAAGTGCCACCATCTCGTGGTCCCTAACCCTAACACAATACTTTTAATGTCTGAAAATAGTGTGGGTTCGACGGCCGATTTTCTTGAGTTTACAGGAGAAAAAAACCGCTTGCCCATGCCAGAGATCTACTAACTCGGGAACTGGTCGAAGAAAGGCTTAGAAAAAGTTCCTCCAGTCGGCAACTAGAATTGAACTTAAGTCTGATTTCGAGCAATCAAGTGCAGAGGATGCACGTGCCCTGAGCTACCCAGGTCTCTGTGTTTAAATCTTAAACTCCAGGAAATAAAATAAACATTTGGCTGAAATGATTAGTTTTGTAAAAACTTTAAAGCTGAAATACTATTCTGGATGTCTAATTTGAAAAAAAAAAAAAAATTCTCTCATACACTTTCCATGGATAAAAAAGGGGCCGGCGAAATAATTTTAACCATTTAATCACCATTTATCATCCATCTAGAAAAGCTTTTGGAACAATTTGAAATTAGATTTCAGCAATTTACTCTTATTCCATTCCTTTTTTGTGAATCTTTTACTTCACAAATAGAGATTACCGAAATGGCTGAATCAATAGCGGCAATCGTTCAAGCAGGAATACAAGAAATTGAAGAAGAGATTTTGGAAGTTCGAAACGATATTATACTGAAAATTCCACGCTACGAATGAAAACTTTTGGAATCTAGCTGATCACAAAAAGTGTGCATTCTTAAAAAGAGGAGCTTATAAAATTAAATCCTGTTTTAGTTCCACTTATTTGCTGAATCGCTGTTTTCAATGATGAATCTAATTAAATGGAAAAACAGATCTCGACTTACCAATGCCAAAGATCACACTAATTTAATTAATTTGGCGATATACAATATTTTTTATGCTTTTATAATTTTAAACTACATTTTTATATATTTTTAAATAAATCTGAGGAAAAATCTCTTATGTATGAAATTGTGCTTTGTTATTTTTAATAGTTATAATGACAAATAATTTACTTGTACAATAAATGTTACATGTGTATTTATCCTACTTTCATAGTTAATTAATTAGTTAATTGTTATCATTTGATATGATAAACAAGTATAAATTTTCATAGAAAAAAAATATTGGTGCCTGCCTCTCTCATCCCAATCTTTAATGCTCTCGCAACCACACCAGATCATACCTTAAGGTTCCTGCCTTAAGGTATGAGCGAAACAGCGTCGTATAAATGGGTTAGTCATAATTGAAAAGTGTCGTATGAGTGAAGCGTCTTAAGGCAGTGTATTATTGTACACTGCCTTAATATGTCACAGAAACTTACTGTCAGAAGGTCACCGATGATTCTGTATGGGTAATCTCACTATGACAATTTAAATTACTTGGGTTAGAGATATGTAATATTGAATAGCAATACCAATAAAAATTTGTATTAAGTTACTTTTTATCTTTAAGTTTCTTGGGTTAGAGATATGTAATATTGAATAGTAATACCAATAAAAATTACTTCACAATAAATTGGCGAAAATCATGTTCAAGTTAATGTTTTTAATAAATAAACGAAATTCCCGAATTGCGTATTTAAAAGCACGGTATTGGTTCCCAAAAGTTCCATTTCGAAATATAAATATGGTAAAGATTCAATAGTTTATACTGTAGTTATATAATTCTTCGAGTAAAGAATTCACGCCTTTTAGTTGTTGAAAGTTTTTCCACTTGGTTATAAATCTGCTATAAATTAAAGATACCAAGAAATTATATACTTGGTTTAATCCTTTATCCAAGTGTAAGCAAACAAAGTTTGCGCCCGAAGTATTTTTAGGACTGAGGTAACTCGTGGTAAAGGTAGTATGACTTCACATCACTTGCCTTAGTGTCCCATAATACAAAGCACATCTTCTTGCGGACATGTATAATGCTATGCATTATGGGAAGGGTAACTACCCAGACTGGTTTCGACCTTTAATTTATAGTATAACCAAGTGGAAAAACTTTCAACAACTATCTATCTTTAATCCAGAATATTATAATAATAAGGTGTGATACCTTTTGGCAACTCGTATGTAAAAATATGACTTCTGCATTACTTCCACCTTGGTATCACCTCTGGGTCTGACTCCCACTGATGAGACCTCAATAAAGGTCGAAACCGGTCTGGGTAGTGACCCTTCCCTTAACTAATGCATAGTATTATACATGTCCACAAGGAGACGTGCTTTGCATTATGGGATACTAAGGCAAATGATGTGAAGTCATACCACCTTTACCACGTGTTGCCTCAGTCCTGAAGGTATTTCAGGCGCAAACTTTGTTTGCTTACACTTGGATAAAGGATTAAACCAATAATTTCTTGGCATCTTTAATTTAATTCACGTCTTGTTTTCATAGTAAATGCGAAAAAAAAAAAATAGATGAACGTTGTAAATTTTATTGTACGTATAAATTTAAGTAAATATTAATATTCTTTGATTAAATTTGCTCACTTTAAATAAATTTTGACAATTTGAATTCGAACTGTAATATTAAATTTTTAATACTAAGGTCAATGAATATTTTAAATGTAAAATTGAAATTAGGAAAGAGAAATTCTTTTTTTTTTTTATCTCTCTCTCTCTCTCTCTCTTCCTTCTTTTTCTAAACTGATGAAATGTAAGTCCGAAAAGGTCATTTGCGAGAAACACAGTTCTTCGGTAGAAATAGAAAAATTAAAAACATTGTGTGAAACGCTGGGATTGTTCCAAAAGACTATTTAGAAAACACAAAGAATTGTCTGTTTCTTATGCGAAAGGTTTTAGGAAACTATTTCAGATATGGAAGGTTTTACCTTGGAATTTATTTATTCTGTTTTTATGTATGAAAATTCAATATATTTCTGCTTTTGAGTTTCATGAACTAAAGAAAATGATGCTCATAGATTTATGTAATTCAGCCAGTCGTGGTAGGAAAACAATCATATGCACAAACATTCTGTGCGGTAGTATGTAATATATTTTCTTTGCTGATATATACAAATGCTACTAGCATTGTGTTATTACTGTAACGGTATAAAATACGAGCGTCAAATGACACAAACAACCACTAAAGAAACTGATCAGAAGCTTCGCGAAATGTTCATCATTGCGTATATGGTTTACTTGAGAAACGAATCACATGTTAAAAATAAAAAGAAATACGTTTATATATAAAAAACCGTCTCTTAGGCGTTGCTATTTAACGTTCGTTATAAAGCGATATGCTAACGGATAAAATGAATAAAAACTGCTCTACCTACGATGTGGCATTGTTTCACCCAAACAATGCTTTCTTTATAATGCAAGTGAAATGAAGTGTTAGTTCGCTATTTTGCTTCTTTATGTTTGGTCTTATACATGCACTATTCTCCAACACGTATCCGGAAAACAAACACTATAGTGTAAATAAGAATAATCCTATCGAACATAAGATGCCTCATGGCTTAACGAAATAGAATCAGAAACGACACAAAAACAAATGCAAAATGTCATACTAAAAAATGATCACCGCACAAGCAAAACTGAGGGCACATGGCAAAGACGAACTGCATGGATTTAGGTTAAAGCAGCTAAACAGTCTACATGGTCGAGTGGCAGGATAGTTTAATTATTTGTTATGGTCAGGCTCAGTGGAAGACAGGGATGATATCTGGGCATACTTTTCTCTTTATGAAAGATAAGGATAAGCAGTGGCGGATTAAGGATAGTTGGGGCCCCTAGGCAAATTATATTTGCCCCCCCCCCAAAAAAAAATAATAAAAAGAATTTTAAAAAATAATAAAAGTTAGGTGGCAAATAAATGAAATTTTGTACTTTTGAATTTTTTGAACTTCTGGATTTTTCTGCCTGTTAAAGGGTTAAAGGATGATAAATAATAAAACTTTTTAGTTTAATGAATAATTTTTATGTCGTTTTTACAAATTTCCTTTGCGAATTTATTGATTATCTCTTCAAAGTTTATTTTTTTTTTGGCAAACTCGTGTTCAATAGAAATTAGGGATAGTAAAAGTTCGCCCACCTTCACACACTCCATACGCCAATGTCAAATATAGTCGCTGTTCAAAATACAAAATACGAAGCTTGTCAACTAGCGCAGACATTGGTATTGCAGCATTATTTAAAAGGTAGATAGTGCGCATTGTTCAAAATACATATTAAAACGTAATAATTGTTTTGAAAAAATTTTCGCTTAAAATAATCAAGATTTTTATGATGTTTACTGAAAATGTTAATCTATTTTAGGAAAATGTCTTGCCTTGGGGGCCCCAAAACCTGGGGCCCTTGGCACGTGCCTCATTGCCTTAATGGGTAATCTGCCACTAAGGATAAAGATGAAGACCCAATTAACTACCGTCCATTAACATGCCTACCAACTATGCTTAAGCTGTTCACTACAATCATAGTAAATTCCATATACCACTACTTATCAGATAATCAGATTTATTCCAATCAACAAAAAGGCAATTTTAAAAAATTAGAGGACAAACGATGAGATCCTTAATGATAAAATGATCTTCAAATTTTCAAAAAGCTGAAAAACGAACTTTAGCATGGCATGGGTAGACTAAAAGAAAGCATTTGCTTCCCTCTCACACTCCTGGATCTTAAAATCACTAAAAATACAATACTTGGAAAGAACTCAACGGACACTATGGTGTGAGTAAAAAACTGCCATGGCGCCTACCTTAATAAGATGTAGGACCTCCTTTCGCTGCGATGACTCCAGCAATCCTACGGGACATACTTTCCACAAGAGTACGATAGCGATCAATGGGAATTTTGGAACCATTATTCTTGTAAGGATGTCTGCCCCACAACAGTCATTACATGTTCATTACATACCTACAAGAATAATGGTTCCAAAATTCCCATTGATCGCTATCGTACTCTTGTGGAAAGTATGTCCTCAAGTATAACTGCTTGGTCTGTGGACATGAACGTCACCACATTTCACAGATGTTCAATCGGGTTTAAATGAGGGCTCTACACAGGCCAGTGAAGTGTGGTGACGTTCATGTCCACAGACCAAGCAGTTATAGCAGCAGCCTTATGACACATTGCATTGTCCAGTGTTCAGTCTTTGTGACAAAACAAACAGAGGTCCGAGGCCGCTAAACCAGGGCTACACCATCACACTGCCATTTTCGAATTTCATAGTTGGGGTTACACATTCTGGTAAGAAACGTTCACCGGGCATCCGCCCACACCCGTTCATCTGCTCGGTAGAGGGTGTTGCGTGATTCGCCGCTCCATAGCAGTTTTCCAAGCTTCCGCATCCCGCTGCACACGCTGTTTGCATACCTGAAGATGACACTGCGTGTTGGTTTCGGTAATGTGGGCTTACATATTGAGGTCATACCAGTGGCGGCCCATACATAAAGCACTGCGACACTGCAGCATCCCCAAGGAAAAAACAAAAAAATTAAATTTTGTTTGTTTATAAATAATAATGCTTACAACATTACATAAATGCAATATAACATGTTAAAGGTTACAGCTTATGTCTGGACATTGATTGAATAGTTAATAATTGGAATTGTTCGATTAATGCTTTAGATTACAAAACAAATGCACTGCGATCTAACGCCGATATTCGTTTGCTCTTGTCATTGCACGTTACGTCATTCCCAACTGTAACTGCTCAAACAGCAGTGTATTTTTAGTATGCTTACGCACCTTATTTCTGTGAGATATGACACGTTTTTATATTGGTGCGTGTGTGTGGTGAACTATTTTTTGTAAATCTTATTTTATTTTGTTAAAATAACATATAATTATTTATTATAGATAGAAGGCTGAATTATGATGAGTGTCACTGTTGAAAATATGAAAAGAATATTTTTTCAATTATCGTTACACGAAACAAATACACTGCGATCTAATGCCAATATTCGTTGCTGTCGTTGCACGTTATGTCATTAGATACACTGCTGCTTGGGCAGTGTAACTTATGCCTGCGCTCGTTATTTCTGTGAGATATGAAATGTTTATTATTGGCACGTGTTCGTGGTGAACTATTTTTTTGTAAATCTTTTTATTTTGTTAAAATAACATATAATTTTATTTATTATGGATACAAGGCTGAACTATGACGAGTACTGTTGAAAATATGAAAAGAATTATATTATTTTAATTATTGTTACACGAAACAAATGCACTGCGATCTAACGCCGATATTCGTTTGCACTTGTCATTGCTATTGATATGAAACTTTTATTATTGGTGTTTGTTCGTGGTGAGGATGAAATATGTTTAATATGTAAATTTATTTATTAATAAATTCGTTACTGATTAGGAAAAAAAGTGTTTTATTTATTTTTTTTGTATATGCAGCACTCCCACTTGAAATTTTTACCGGCCGCTACTGGGTCATACCCTGGAAATCCATGTTGTGAGCCTCAGTTCTGAATGTTTTTGTGTTGTGTGTCAGTTGATGCCTGGAACTCCGCATTCAACGTGTCGCGTGATGAATGGCTGTTTTTACATATATCCTTCTTAGCACCCTACGGTCACGTTCAATGAGTGTGATGGGTCGTACATTGCGGGTGGCACTTGCAGATAGTTCCTTACGTTTCCATCTCAGTATGGTATCACTAATTGTTGACCTGGGATTGCGCAATTTGACGAACAGATAGGCTTGCAACATGACATCCTATTATGCCTCTTAGCAACTCCGTCAGTTTCCTTCTCCCAGCAATTTCACTTGGGAGCATAACATTCCTTCAATATATACCGGATACAAACACGTGACTTGTTACATGGCACCATACACCTTGCCCATGGGAGAAAACCCTGCTCCCTCTCCCCACAAGTTAGACTAATTCATCTTAACACTGGAAAAACGCCTATGTAAAGATGCTTCTCATTGTGATCTGACGAGAATCAAACTCATCTCTTCCATCTGCTCTATGGAAAACCAAAGATCCATTAACTTAGCTCCCTCTTCGTACCTCATGGCACACTGGGTCGAGATTCATCTTTTTCTTCAATTCTCTATCAAGTTAGTTGAGGCCTTCCCATTTCCTTCTGAGATCCGTGTCAAAGCTACCTCTGGAATCTCTCTCTCTGTTTTTAGTACATGTCCATTCCATTTTCATCTGCATATTATTTCAGTGGTGATACTTTTTTCATCACCATTGAAATATGACTTCTAGTTCATGGTTATTATGCTTTACAGATGTCAGATATATGAGCAAACCTAATGTCTTTTTCTTTATTTTTTTGGATAACGTAATAATTCAGACCTCAATCATTCCAACATTCACAACAAAGAAATGTGTGAAAGATGACAAATAACGTTTTTCATTGCAGGATTTGCATTTATTATTATTTTATAGTAACCGCTCTTCGAATGTGCTGTACTAACTACATCCTCTTTGCATTTGTGTTCATTTTGTAATTTTCTAGTAACTGTGACTAAGTTTCAAGCAACAAAATTCATAGTTAGAATTTATTTATATATTAATGAAATAAACCCAGTCTGCAAACTCTGATCTCAGTAGTAAAAAAATATTCAGCGAGAAATTTTCCACCAATGTTGATATTTTCTCATTGTTGTCTGTGCTGAAATTTAGGCTTGTCCCAAGATTCATTTGAAACAAAATCAATAGAACTGTATTGCAGAGATCAAAGGAGATCTAGTAGTGCAAGTAGAACCGTTAAGTGAAATAAGGGATAAATTCTCAGAGCAGTGGGTGGGATGACTGTGAACTTTATAAAGAAAGACGAAATATTTGCACTTTATAGATGCTGTATTAACTTCAAAAAATAATTTGTTAATCAAACACGAGGGAGGAACGTTCCGTTTTAAAATAAATATTAAAAAAAACAACTCAAAAACTCCAGAAGGCTTTTAGTTTTATCTGAGTTCGCTGTATGATGTGGGGGATGAAATTAGGCTAGGACATTTCAATGAGGAACAAATAAATTAACTATAGAATTTTAAATTAATTCTCATCAAAAAATTAGCCTGAAAGAAGAACTAAAGAATTGTCGAAATCAATGACCAAGTCCTTATTACAAAAGATGCTGTTAATGAGGATAGTGTGTATTAGAACAAATATTATGGTTTAATTTGAGGACATTTTGACATCACATTGACTATATCATTAATATTATTCTGAAGTGTTACAAAATACCAGACTTCCAAAAAAAAAAAGAAAGAAAAAAAAGTTACTGCTAAATGAGCGGTGTCTATTGTCTTGATTGAAGGACATGAAGAGTGTATAATAATAAAAAATAAATAAAAAAAAAAGAAGGGAATGAAAAGGTTAGATATTTCTGAAGGGTATGTGAACCATTAGTTAACTTATAACAAAAAGTTTAACCTCATCAACAAAAGAGAACCTATACAATAAAGAGAACCAAAAGCAAGGAATCAAAATTAAAAGCTTGAGGTACTCAGCTATCAGCTAACGCCTTTTTATTCCCGTATACGGGGGTAGGCGAGGCCATTTAGCCCTATCTAACTTTTGGAGACTGAGTGGGAAGTTCAATCTCCACTGGTACCCAATCAGAGACAGATGGCCCAAGGCTATCACTAATTAAGCGGTACGCAGTGAAGAGAGACGGCTCAACTGTGCCGCCATCTCGTGGTCCCTAACCCTAACACAATATATTTAATGTCTGAAATAATGTGGGTTCTACGGTCGATTTTCTTGAGTTTACAGGACGAAAAACCCGAGTTTCCGGGAGGAAAAACCTGCTTGCCCGTGCCAGAGATCGACTAACTCGGGAGCCGGTCGAAAAAAGGCTTAGAAAAATTTCCTCTAGTCGCCGACTAGATTCGAAACCGAGTCTTCCTTCATGCGCTGAGCTACACATATCAAGCTTGAGGTACTTGATATAAATAATATATAATATAGTAATGAAGGTAGTTAATTTTGGGCTATTTAGGAAATTTCTAGAACATTAATGTGACAAATCTTATGTACAGGCAGAAGATTTCGTTAGTAAAATCTTTATGCATAACATTCTTTTGACCGATATTCAAAGGCCTTTGTTAATCTCTGAAACTCATTTGTCCCTGATTTTTTTTTTTTTTGCTTTCCAAATTATATTCCCCCATTATGAGCTATGATAGCCGTTAAAAATATTTGCTCATCTTGTGAGGCATTCAGTGAGAAATGGCAGCAAAATTCTCGTATACTGAAGGATATACGTTACTATTATGGGACACCCCCAAAGAGTCATCGCAACAGGACTCGTACTCCACTATTTTATTCTCAACTACACACAACGACATTATTCCAACCAATCAACCTTATCCATCGCCCACCTACAACAGTATTGTTGTCTAAAAACAACAATATGTTTTCATTAAAGATTAGTATTGTCTGTAATCATAGAATCAGACATGCACCACAGGAGAAATTAAAATTACTGTGGTACACGTGATTCTATAGTTATGGATACTCCACAGGTCTTATTATAAAAGAACATATTTGTTTTTAATTGCATGTGTACAAATAAAATGTTTTGCAAAAAACGTACCACTTAAAAATGATTCCAAGCCAGCAATTCCCCCCCCCCACCCCAAAAGTCACTTTACTCTAGAGCAGTGTTTCCCAAACTTATAATACCCAAGTACTCCTTTAAAAATTTTAGTCACACCGTTGCACTCCTTCCCAGGCAAAGGCAATCTGGAAGAAGTTATAATAAATTACAAACATGTTAAACATTAAGCTATACAGTTGACACGAAAATTTTCAATCATAAAAAGTTTAACTAGAGGAATAAAATTGTTTCTGTTGGGAAAATATTAGGTTGGTGAAATCCGGTTCTACTGCAATTTCAAACATCCCATTTTTAACAGTGATTCATATTAAAGGATTTAAGAAATACAAAAAAAAAAAAAAAGATATTATATTAATTAATAGTGATTATTATTCGACGTGCTTAAATATTTGTTTGATGATCACCACAACACAACTGCTAAAAAAATTACGAGTATCATCTGAACGCGTATAACCTGCACATCCCGTACAACTTGTAACACAACACGATCAGGCATGGGCGATGAACCAATCCCTGAGGGCTTATAATATAATTTAAGATACGAATGATTCCTAAATTTAGCGAAGAGCCCAGACCGTGTGTTTTGAATGCAGATGTGCCATCAGCCAGACGAGGCCTTAACGGAAGTCAGTGGATACATGCCGAGAGAAACAGTTTTTTTAAAACTTCCTTTCGATTTTATTGTTATTGAAAAATCAATTATAGAATAGAACAGATCTGCACTTGTTTGCGACAATATGGTGGCAAAAATATAAAATAAAAGTAAAATAAATAAGGTAATAAAAAAAAAAATTAAGTGCCTCGTATCCCCCTGAGGGTATGCTTACCACACTTTGGGAAACACTGCGCTACACAACACATTATAAATATAAATTAGTTTGTTCAGCAGATCTCCACAAATGAATCCATGTTGTTGGGAAATGATAACATTAAAGTGAAGTAGTGAAATTAAAGTAGTGAATAAGAACCTCAAACAATTTAGAAAGGGACTGCTATAAATTGGTTGTAATGGACAACATAGATAGGATCACCCGATAGCAAAGATTTTAAAGAAATCTTTTTCTGTTTTGGAAGAAAGCATCAGTGAAAAGATCTTAAAAACTATAGCTTAGGGGAATTTACCAAGTTCTAACAGTTCTTAAGAACATGCTGAAACATGACATTGGGAGCACACTCCATTTCTTTATCCAGTGTAAGATGTTGGATGGTGCTGAGGATATTTATGTAACATTCTACAATATATGGGCTTCTTGAATAAATCATAATCATCCATTAAAAGTAGTTTATCAGTAGGTTTTCAGAATAGCAAGATTATCAGTCGATTCAAATCAAATCAACTTATGCCTTTTATTCCATTATAGGGAGTAGGCAAGGCCGTTTTAGCCATAACTTTTGGAGGTTGTTCAATCTCCATCAGCAGTCAATCTGAGGTAAACAGCCCCAGACTATCATGGCATCTGTTGAAGAGACGATTGTTAACTTTCTCCAACTCGCGGTTCCTAACTCTAACATAGTGTGGGTTCTACGGTCAATATTCTTGAGTTTATGGGACGAAAAACTTGTGAGAAAAAAAAAAAATGCTTGTCCGTGTCAGAGATCAACTAACGCAGGAACCAGTAGAGGAAAAGGGTTAGTAAAAGTTTCTCTAATTGACAACTAGACTCGAACTTAAGTCTTCTTTGGGATGGCCTAGTGCAGAAAGACTTAAGTTCGAATGGGAGATATATATATATATATATATATATATATGCTCTCCTACCAAAATTTACTTGGCATCCCCTATGATTGCAGAAAAATGGGTACAACTATGCCAATTTTGTAGATATAAAGATCAGTAGTCTTGTTCTGAAATTATTTCAATCCCGTCTGTCATATAATTATACAAAAAGGATTGTGTTAGAGAGGAGAATGACAGATGTGATTTTGGGAAAATATTTACTAATTCAGGAATTAAGCATTTTGAAGTCCACAATTGGAAATGAAAAAATTGAGGAAAAAAAAAAAGGTGACACCAATCCCAAAATAGACCTAAAATACTGAGTAACAAGAGTCGGCCAGTTTCCTAATCTCACTGTCAGGCTTTAGATAATGTATGTTTGAAGATATCGGCTACCGCAATCAATTCCATAAGTGTTTCCACAAACATGTAGAGCTGCAGCCCACAAACCTTTGTTGATAACAAATGTATAAGTTCAAATGGAAATCGACTGTGTAAAGCTTGAGTCATATTCTACATACTTTTCCAGTCTGTGCATGTTGGACAGCTGTAGAATATATTTAGTTACAGTTTATTGTCACATTGATGAAATATGAGGATGGTAGTATGATGGTGAATTGCTCATGGTGCAGATTAGGCCAACTGGTTAAAGTGCACGGAATCATCACTGCTAAGTTGTAATGGCAGGTGACATACAGCTGTTCTGATGATGTAAAGATAGGCAGGGTAATCAAGAATGTGAAAATGGCACGTTCTAGAAAATTGTATACATCCTGTTGTGCAATTTTATGGTAATACATAGTTCTTATACCTTTCAGTATGATTCTCGTCATGACGGGAGGAATCTTTATATGGACTTTTTCAATTGAAGGTGAGTTAGCCGATCTCATACGGAGGTAACAGGGTTTTTTCTCCCAGAAAGATTTTTCATCCCACATACAAACAAATCGGCCCTTCAGAACGCACGCAATTTATAGACAAAAAATACTAGCTGTGGTGGTAGTAGGCAGTGGATGGCATTGATGTAGGTGATTGGTAGTAGAGGTTCTGTGTAGTACTGGAGACGGAAAGTTGTACAGTAGGTGTCCTCCTGCGATGAGTCTTCGGACTCCTTGGAGGTTTCACAAATAACAATAATAATACCCATGCACAAAGTAATAATTGTAAACACATAATCTGAAGAGAATAACACAGAAATGTTGCAGTACACAACAGTCTTGTACTTGAGCCCAATAAAAAAAATCTGTGGAACAAATTGGAATGCAGAATCAGGTGGGGGGGGGTATGGTAGAGGGAGCCTTAATCCATAAGAAGCTGAAAGGGAGACAACATATCAATCCAAACATGCTTTATTTATACTAGTGTGTCACTTGACTTTTGGTAATCATAACACAGTAGATGTGTTATGTTGATCCTAACATAACACATCTACAAATCCTAGCATACATCCACTTATAAACATTATGTTTCAGAGCAGCTAGTGTATTCCACCATCCATAAAACAAGACCTAGTCAGATGTTACAGAAATATATTTTATATATATTTGTATAATATTACTATATTATTATAGAAGCTAAAGTTCATGGACAGAATATCAGTATTTAGTAAAGTTTCTGTTTAAGGTAATGAATATTATTCATACTGTGGGAAAAAAATTTAGAGATTGTCAAGCTTATTATTTTACGACATCTACACGAAGTCCGGAGACTCATTGCGGGAGACCCAAATCAACCATCATACCTCTCCTTGAATCCATTCACCATCAGGGAACTCACAACCAATTTTGGCATTCCATTCCACTTACTCACCGCAATCCATGCAAAAATTCTTGTCTGCACACCCCTACTAACCACACTCTTACACAACTTCCACTAATGGCCCCTAGTTCTATGATTATTTGTCACATATATTGAAAATTTTCATTTGTATCAATTTTATAAAACCCCTTTAATATCTTAAAAGTTTCTATCATCTCTCCCTCTTTTCTGCCTATCAATTAAACTATCTAATCCACAAATCTTCAACCTATCCTCATAGGGAGTATTCCACATGCCACCATCTTGGTCACTCATCTCTGAATGCTCTCGACCACCTCCTGGTACCCAAGAAACCCAGGTGATCAAATCTGTGCACAGTTTGTGGCTGAATCATATCTTATACAGAGCGATAACTTCCTTATCTTTACTTGTTATTAGTATGTCTTTCAACGTCCAAGTAATTCATCGAGCTATTTTACCAACTTTTGCAATATACCCTCTGAACTTCAAATCAGAATTCCTATCCTTATCAATTTCCTGCAATCCAGTACCATCAATATGATACCTCACATGCAACCTTTTCGACCCAAATTACATTTTGCAATATTAAACTGACAATCCTCATCCTTTGCCCACGATGTAAATTTATTTAAATCATCCTGCAGGATATCTAGATCACCTTTATCAACTATTGCTCTCCCTAGTTATGCATCTTCAGCAAGCAACTGAATATTCCCTCTTAAATCTTTTCCTATGTCATTGATATATACAAATTAAATAGTAGTTCTGGTACGAACCATGAGTTACTCCACTAGTCACCATCATTCTCCTAGATTCCAGTCTACCATATACTACTCTCTGGAGTCTGCAAGCCAGTCTCTCTGATTTTAATCTGTTTCTGTATATAGGGGAAGTTTACTTCCATTGGATCTTGTGATCCATATCCATGGCAATCTGCCACTCCAGAATGACTGTAGCATAGATGAAGGACATATTTTCTGTGTTCTTCCAGATGAATATTGGCAGTTTTTCCTATTTGTCTGAAGTATTTAAGCTTGCAAGGGTAGGCTGAGTAATTTAATTTGCTAAATAAATTTAGTTCATTATTAGCTTTAGATGTGTTTTATTCCATGAACCATTAACATATCTGCGTTAATGTTTAATATTCAAACCCTCTTTAACATATGTTAAAGAGGGTTTGAACACAATCTTATATATTGTTAATTTGGTCTTTGGCTGATTTCTCTCATTCCATATAAATGTATCCAAATGGCTCTCCACCATACCTGTCTCACTTATTACATTATCTACTTTCATATTTAATTCATCTTCACAGAAAATTATGAGATATTGCCTACTCCAGCTATGTTTATATACATTTTAGGGTTTCCTAATGGAATTTTCTAAGTATTCATATGTATATAATATCCTCTGCTCCTTTTCTATTGTCTGTTATCTCATTGAATAGTTTTTCAAAGTAATTACTTCAGCCATCCAGGATTTTTTTTTAAAGTTTTTATTTTGGATTCCTTTTGTACTACCAAAATAGTTTACTTTCCTTTTACAATATTTTTATTTATTTTTCTTTTATTAAAAGACAAGCCTTATAAACTGAAAGAGCTATATAAGCTTGTCTGCAGGCTTTTACAAATATCCCTGCCTTATGTAAGATTAAACCTGCAGCCTTTGTGGTAAACAAGCAACAGCTTTTACTAACTGATGGCAGACATTCATCTACTATATTCATTCCTAATCTTCTTATGACTTTTGTTTAGCTACCTTTTATATGTGTGCGAATCCCACTCAGGAGAGAATATATACTAATGCACCATAAGTTTATACCTTCTCGAGGGTGGGCTAAGGGTTATATAATTTGGAAATCTTGAAAATAAAATCCATTGTTTAGCTTCTTTGACAGGAGCAAATCATGTCAAACTTCAATAAGTAGAGTGGTCTTTCACACCATGCAATGAAATCCATTTGCTGCATAAAGACATTCGCACACATTCATGTAAAGACAAAGATTTAAGGTTATCATTATTATTATTATTATAGGGGCACCTCCATGTAGTCTGAAGACTCATCGCGGGAGACCCAATCTATCCACACCTCTCCTTGAACCCATTAACAGACAAAGCACTCGCAACTGACTCTGGCAACCCATTTCACTCATTCACCACTCTCCAAGCAAAAAATCTAGTCCTCACACGCCTACTAACCACAGCTTTATTTAACTTCCAGGGATGATCCCTTGTTCTGGTCCATCCAGCCAAGTGCTGAAACATTTCCCCTGCATCAATCCTTTAAGCAACTTAAATGTTTCTATCATATCTCCTCTTTTTCTCCTATCAACCAACTTCTGCAATCCACACACCTTCAATCTATCCTCATAGGGAACATTCCACAGGCCACTCATCATCTTCGTCACTCTTCTCTGAATCCTCTCCACCGCTTCCTCATCCCCAAGAAACGCAGGGAACCAGACTTGAAGCACAGTAATCCAGATGTGGGTGTATCAAAGCCTTATAAAGAGGAATAACTTCCTTATCTCTACTAGTTAACGTGTTCTTTAATATCCAAGTAATCTTATGGACTACCTTAGCAACATGTCCTCTAAACTTTAACCCTGTCTACCACCACCCCTAAATCTCTAGTTTCATCTAGTTCCTGGAGTACGGTGCCATCAATGTGATACACGGCTTGTAATCTATTTATCCCAAAATGCATAACTTTAAATTTCTCAACATTAAACTGATACCCATTATCTTTTGCCCATACTGACAGCCTATTTAAATTGTCCTGCAAGCTCTCCACATTGTCTATATTAACACTTAC
Source organism: Typopeltis vanoorti (assembly GCF_054136105.1). NCBI lineage: Eukaryota > Metazoa > Arthropoda > Arachnida > Uropygi > Thelyphonidae > Typopeltis > Typopeltis vanoorti. Next base: position 30,706,588 of record NC_143562.1, on the reverse strand, counting down.
TCTACCTAATTTCACATCATCAGCAAACAACTGAATATTTCCTTTCAGGTTATTTCCTATATCATTTACGTATAGATTAAACAGCAATGGTTCCAGCACTGAACCTTGCAGCACACCACTAGTCACCTTTTTTTGTCTCAATTCTGTCCCTCCACATACCACTTTTTGATGCCTGTCCAACAGCAATAATTTTAAGAGGTCTCCTCTATAGAGTAAATTTCAGGTTATCTCTACTGAGCTGAGGTCTGTTATACTTTGAAGCCCTAAGCTGTAGCTTGCCTATGCATAAATTCATGCCCAGGTGGAATTTGAAGCCATGGGTTGTTGGTTGGATAGTAGGCATACTATCTATTCTGCCAACTAGGTAGCAATAACCATAACTTAGCTTTCCTACATTTTCAACATATTTTCTAATAGTACATGCAGCTAGGAACTTTTTACATCATTTCTTTATTTTGTGAACTGCTTTTATAACTTCCTAGCATCACCACTGGTAATTTTTCCATCTTTGTAGTAACTTTTCCATATGTTTGCCTGCCTGTCTCACTCAATGATTTCTTCAGATGTTTCCACTCAGTTTCTAAGGTTTTATTTTTCAAACTCCTCTATAAAATATTTACCCAAGGATGGTAGTCATTTCCTATTTCAAATCCCTTGTATACTCTTATTTAAGACAAATCCACAGACATCACTATCAACAATAACACAATAAGACTTTTTTTTACCTCTCCATGCTATATATATATGTCTGTTGTAAGGTTCATGTCATTAGCAGAAATCTAGCATCTACCATTAATAAACCCTGCTTTTTTTATTTTATTTTTTTTGCATATTTCCAAAACATTTATACTTCTGAGATTCATTTTCTGGTCTATTGTTTTAGGTCTCAAAAAACCAGCTTTTCCTTTATCATCAGCTGTCTTCTCTGCTGATTAGAAAAGTTTCTCTATCTGTTCCTTACTAGTACCATATGTGATACCACATGCTTGTACAAATATGTCTTGTGAGCAATTTCCCATTTGATCATGAAATTTGTCTACATGGATCCACACGAAAATCTTCATGTTTATGATTAATTTTATAGCTCTCCATCCTTTTCTTGATTTTTAGTGTGGATAAATCACTGTATTTATTATTTAGGATTTAACTGGTTTGATTATCTTAGTAACATTATGTTGACATGGTATTTCTAATTCCTTGCTAACTCCACTTTTCCATTAAATGCTTCTTACAAATCATAATTTAAATTTAGTTGCTGTTTCAACTTGTAGTTACTAAAAAATCTTGAGAAGTTTAATAACCATATTTATTATAAATTATGGCTGGTTTTTTAAATCTGCTGCTGATTCTCAAAAAAAGTCTTTCAAGTTTGTATTTGCTGTTGTGAAACATAGCAGTTTTTTCAATCATCAGATTTAATGCAAGATATCCAAAGCATAGTCAGCAAGGCCATAGTCATGTCAGTAGATGTATTTCTTATTATATTATCACATGACAAGAACTTGTTGAATTGCAACTTATCATATTATGGTCAAACTGGGAGATCTGCCAACATCCACCATGACTACTGCCAGTCAGGCTTTGCCAACCATGCTTTGGATACCTTGCACTGAATGAGTTTAGTTGTGGATAAATATTAAAATTTATCCACACTAAAACGCTTCACTACAATACAAATTCAAACTTGGAAATTAAAAAAAAAAAAAAAAAAAACCAGCAGATTTAAAATACCAGCCTAATCTAAATGAATATGGTTGTGTTAAACTTCCCAAGATCTGGGAAACATTATTAGGCCTCCTGCCCAACAGCTAATGTTAACTACCAACAACCATAGAGGGCACCCCCCCCCCTCACAGGATTTTAGTTTTCTAGTCTAACTTCTCCATTTAGTTTTGTGTGTGTTATTACAATTTTAATATTGTATCCCTGACAATATCTGTGACAGACAAAATATAGAAAAACTCTTAATTATTTTTGTTGCTGTATTCAATCTGTAAAACCTAACTATGAGTGTGAGAAGTTCCCAGCAGATGACTTCGCTATTTACTAGGTTACCTGATCAAAAAAAGTGGAATGCCTTATAGCCTTAGCTGGTATATCTCATTATGTTATAGGATCATAATATATATATAGAGAGAACATATACACACACACACTGGCTATCTAATTTCCAAATTGTCAATCCTTCCTTGTTCTGTATTCAAATAGATACAAAATTAACTAGGCATATGAGAGGGTGAGGGTTGGCCTTTGGAGCAGAAACCCTGGTCAGTTTTCTACATTTCTTATAGGCTATGCTGAGATCTACTTCCATTTCTTTTGATTCAACCCTTAAGCAACTGCATATCATAATATGTAAGTATTAAATAAAAGTATATATATACATGAAATTATATGCAAGTTCACAGTTTATGAAACAATTTGTGGTAAGAAAACCATCACTGAGTAAATGTTTATATCCTTTAAACATTTGCACTCAAGGAAGAATTATTCATTTTTTTAATACAAGTAAGCAAATTCACCCCAATTTTTCAGGTCATTATATTTTATTTATTAGAAATGTGAAATATATTAATCTGCAATATGCATTAAGTGAGCTATAATTGATAGTTCTGATAAGTGCTAAGAAATTTGTTCTACATTCAAATCTCAGAGAATTTTTTTCATACAATTGAAATCCCAACAAACACTGATGCTGAAATTTTTTATCATCATACTGAATTATGTTTCACACACATCATGCATCTGGAAATAGCTCACTTGACTTTGTAACATGTCCCTTCCACTTTGGGCAAAAAGGCAAACAATATATATGACATGTCAATTTCAAGTTTTTATTTCAGTAGAATTTTCATGTACAACAAATATTTGTGAACTGTAATAAATTTAGTTTAATCCTTTATCCAAGTGTGAGCAAACAAAGTTTGCACCTAAAAGTATCTTCAGGACTGGGGTAAGGTGGTGCAACACCAGGAAAACTCCTTGCAAAGGTGGAGCAAGCTATTATCACTCCTATCTCAGTATCTCACATAATGCAAAACACATCTCCTTGCGGATATGTCTAATGTTATGCATTAAGGGAAGGGACACTACCCAGACTAGTTTCGACCTTTATTGAGGTCTCTTCAGTGGGAGCCAGGCCCAAGTGGAGATACCAGCCAGAAGTGTTAGCAAGGTCATCTCTACCTATAGGAGTTGCCAAATGGTGTGCCACTTTTTTAATAAATTATTCTGGATTTAGATAGGAGTGATAGTATCTTGCTCCACCTTTGCAAGGAGTCGCCCTGGTGTTGCACCACCTTACCCCAGTCCTGAAGATACTTTCAGGTGCAAACTTTGTTTGCTCACACTTGGATAAAGGATTAAACTAAATTTATTATATTCTAACCAAGTGAAAAATAAACTTTCAACATCTTTCTCTAAATCCAGAGTAATTTATTAAAAAGGTGGCACACCATTTGGCAACTCCTATAGGTAGAGATGACCTTGCTAACACTTCTGGCTGGTATCTCCACTTGGGCCTGGTTCCCACTGAAGAGACCTCAATAAAGGTCAAAACTAGTCTGGGTAGTGGCCCTTGCCTTAATGCACAACATTAGACATATCCGCAAGGAGATGTGTTTTGCATTATGGGAGATACTGAGATAGGAGTGATAGTAGCTTGCTCCACCCTTGCAAGGAGTCTCCCTGGTGTTGCACCACCTTACCCCAGTCCTGAAGATACTTTCAGGTGCAAACTTTGTTTGCTCACACTTGGATAAAGGATTAAACTAAATTTATTATTTATTATATTCTAACCAAGTGAAAAATAAACTTTCAACATTTGTGAACTGTCTTCATGGTATACCTACACTTTTATAAATTTAAAAATACAAACAGTTATAGAATTTCTGTTAATTATTGGTGAATTACATACCTGGAAAGCAAAAAGTCTTTTTTCCCATCTAACTTAACCTTGGTTTCTTTAGAAAGCATACATGATGATATGTTGTGTGTCCAGAAGATGACAAACTGGAAGTACGAGGCAATTTGCCATATCCCTCCTCATGGGAGAGTACTGAATGACACAATTTTTGTGTTGTGTCTGATGCGAGTGTGTTAGTTAACCATTTTTGTATTTGTATCTATGAAAATCATCTCCATCTTCCTCTGGTTTGATTGATGCTCTCCCAGGAATGATATAATTCGTGGAGAACAATGAATATTAGAATTTAGTGTTATGCTAAGTGTCCTCACTATTTGATGGCTTGTGGCCAATTTCAGTGCACAGAATTTAGCTCATTGTTGGTGTAAATCTTCAATAACTAATACCACCGGTTTACAGACACCATCTTTAGCGATTTATCTAAAGCAGCGCTTCCCAAACTGTGGGCCGCTGCCCCCTTGGGAGCTGTAGATTTTGTTGAGGGGGGGGGGTGAAATAATGAAAACAAATTTAAAATGTTTTAAGACTAAGTAGATTTTTTTTTATCTTAAAAGAAACATATTTAATTTTTATTATTTCTTTTTTGTTATTTTTTATATTTTAATGGAAAAAAATCACACATTGGCACCTGCAAATGTACAATAACAATATATCTATCTATATATTGTCATTGTACATTATACAATAACATATTGTATGAATATGTTATTGTATAATGTACAATATGAGATATTGTAAAATATGTAAAATATTTTACAATATCTCATATTGTAAAATATGAGATAATGCCATGTCAAATGTGTATGTAAGATGCTAAAAATGTAATATTTGCATTTGATTTTTGCAATATTCACTGTGTATGTTTTGTATTGAATATAAATACAATAAATATTATAATAATATATGTCGATATTACGATTTTTTTCGAGGGGGGGGGGCGTGAAATATTTTAATTTTTCCAAAGGGGGCCCCTGACATCCAGAAGTTTGGGAAGCACTGATCTAAAGGACTGCAAATGATGATGATGCATGGTTAAGAGTGTGCCTATATAACATAAGGGGGAAGACAAAAAAAAATTTTTTTTTGGAAAGATCACTAAACTCCTGATATGTACTCAAGGTATGTAAGGATTGAGATAGTACTACATCATCACCAACTTCCTATTTACAATTATCCTCCAAATTAATTTATCTGTCAGGACTCTAATGTTGTTAGAACATATATTTCTATCTTCTTAGATAGTACCCTCTCTTACTATCAATCCACCCAGATCTTAGTCTTCCTCTGGTCTTTTTCCAGATGTCTTGGCAAAAAATTCTGCTCAACTTTCCTCTCTCATTCTGTTTAAGTGATTATACCATCTGAGATTAGCTCTTTTAACATATTTATGTATGCTAACAATGTCAAGTTCTATTGTAATATCCTCATTTCTAATATGATACTGCCATTGATGCCACCTGTTCACTCCCCTAATCTTTCTCAGACCTCTTCATCTCTGTGTCTTCCAGTCATTGATCATTGATTCTAACTCAGCTCTCAGATCCATAAGCTAAAATTGGTTTGAACACTATCTTGTAGTGTTCAGCTAGTTTAGCATTTTGGCTAATTTCTCTCTTATTCCATTCCTATCATACCAGATTTGCTGATTCTGTTGTTCGTCTCTATATTTAATTTGCCATCTTCACTAAATAGGTTCTGCATTCAGAATGATTAATGTTTTCATTATTACTGATTATTTTCATAGTCTGTCTTTTTACTGCTGACTTTCATACCAAATTATTATAGTAGTTATTCAATGTCTTCTGCATATAGTAGAGAAGTGATATTAACATCTTCAATTTTGATACTAGATTTAATGCCACTTTTCTTCATAATGAGATCCATATAAATGATGAATAACAGTCTCAAACCTAATTTAACATCAAACTCTCCTCCTGTACCTGCTTGTTGGAAGGATCTAAGTTTGAATATATTACAGGAGGTGAGAAACATCTATACGGATTTTCCAACTGAAAGTAAGTTGACTGGTCTCATATAAAGAAGCAGGGTTTTTTGTTAACTTTTTTTTTCTCCTACAAAACATACAAACCAAGAGAGAATGCACAAAATTAATAGACATACCACATTCAATTGATGATCTTAGTTGTCTTCCATGGAATTTTAATCACCTGATCAAAGTTACGGACAAAAGAATGGTGAAATGGTGCTAACATAGGATTGAAATTGAAAATTTTGATATAACTATACAAATCTTGGCTTGTATACTTGAGGTGAAAAAAATTTCCCTTTTACAGATCAAAAACAAATACTACACACCATGCTACATTTTGAGGTTGAATCTATTACCAACTTATGATGTTATACAGCTATGAAAGATTTGTTGCTGTTTGGAATTACCACCAAAGCAACTAAGGCTACAAGGCCAACATATTATGCCTGTTACTTGTGTGTGTGTGTGCGTGTGTGTATTCTTCTGTCCAGTTGTCTGTTTTGCAGGATGAAAAATCCAAGTTTATGGAACTGTGTCACTTACATATGAGATTGACTAACTGTTTTCTGATGAAAACACCTCTTATAACGGTTTTGTGCATCATTGACAGGATTCAAATCCAAGACATTAAACAAGTTAATATGCCTGTATATTTAAGTAATTTATTAACTTAATCCCTGTTCCAACGACAACTGTTTTTTTTTTTTCTGATTGTTATTTCTATCTAGTATCAAATGTTTAGGTGTAGTATTTAATTTATATTTTTATTTCTTTTATACCATACATATATATAAAACAAATGCAAATATTTTGTGATTAAGCTGAATTTCTAAAGTAATAATGCTTAAGGCTGTGCTAAAAAAAAAAAAAAGGAATCATTAAAGATGTCTTTGCTCTTCATAATAAAAAAAAATATAAATAAAAAGCAAACTTAATACTGCTTTTCAATTTTGAAAGAATATTTAATTAAATATCATTCACAGAATTTCATAAAATATGTTTGAAATACAAAACTGCAATTCATCTACATAAAAGTAAGAAACAATGAATTATATGAAATGTTATCCTGGTCATTAAAAAAATATTAACAGTAAAAAATTTGAACAACAAAGGTTAGAACTTTTAGTCATGAATTCTCTCTCTCCAGAGAAAGAATCCTTAAACACAAAAAATATTCCACCCATATTATTCAACTGTATTAAAAAAGAATGATGTCAATCATTACTTTTGTGAAAAATATGTTCTTAACAGTTCAGTACAGGAAATATGTTTCTCAAATTTTTTAATCCATACAAAATATTATTTCAAAGTTGTGCATTTTAATTAAAAAGGTGAGTTACAAATGCTAATATTACATTTTATTTATTACTGAATCATGCTAATCTGGTGAATGAGAAACTTACAAATTTTCAGTCAACTGCTAAACACTCAAAAATTCATCTAATTCCACCATAACAGCAAAAATATTGTTATTTCAAGCAATATTAAAGTGGTGCATGAACTATGCGTGTGTATGCAGTGAAGCTGATAAAAGCACAGAAACTAATCCATGATAAACTAAGTGAGAGTCACATAATAAATGATAGCATAAAGTCTAAGGTCAACTATAATAGTCTGATTTTGTTGTTTAATGACAATTAACTTACAGATAAATATGATACAAAAATATATAAGGAAGATCATTTGAAAAAACAGATATAATCCCATAGCAAACTTACATATATGAATTTTAATATGTAACAATAGGTAATATGAAGTGAAAAATATTGATGTATATAAAGATTTAGACATTGACTATTCATTATTATTATTTTTTTTTTTTTCATGGTAGTAACTCAAAACAACATAAGACAAGTAATGAATTATTAAGACCACTGATATTTGGCTATATTCAACCTAGCATCTGATACAGTTTGATCTATGATAGGAAAAAACAAAGAATGAAAGTTCTAGTAAGTGTCCTCTAGAGCTAGAGACATAGGCAGTACTCTAGATTTTGGGAAACTTAATGCAGCCATGATTGTTGATATCAGAAGAGTGCTTTAATGATGCTGCCAACTCTAAAAATAATCTTTTACATCTGTAATTGTTTCTGTTTAGGATTGTTGTTTTCTTTCATGATCTTCAAACAAAGGGATGTTCAAATGGCATTTTTTCAGTCTATTTCTATCTTGAAAAGCCTATGCTTTTCAAGGTGGAAACTGATGTGAAAATGTCAAATGTTCCTCCTTTCAAAATCAAACAAGACACTTTACACACTCCAGGATGTATCAAAGGATAGAGTTTATCTTTATAGATATGAATGACTATTTTGATGAGCACTTCAAAAGCAGCATGAAGAGTATACATGTTGGATGTAATATTTTATTTTTCTTAGATGCTTTGTTTTCCTAAGGTTCAAAGTTTTTTTTTAAACAGAACTCCTTCCATCATACACCCATACAAAGTTGCACATTCAGAAATCCGGTATCCTTAAAACATTAACACACAGAGCTAAGGCACTCTGCTCCATGATATAGCTCCTTCCACTGAACTGCTTATAATACACTTTTTAGCAACAGCTAATACTCTGAAAAATAGATGAAATATTATATTATATACTACATAATATACACCTTCACTGACAGTCAAGATCACAGAAAAAAATTATTCCCATCCCTCATATCCAGGATACCTCTGGAAAGTGCCAAGTGTTAGGATATAATCTTCACCCCATTTTCAAACCACACATTAAATGGCAACTCTCTTATCCAGTCACTTTTTTCTTTATTTTTTTAAATGCCATGTATTGAGCAGAGAAGAAAAACAATAACAGACTGATGATGGTCTAAATCATCTTCAATCTACTGGCCAAGGTAAGGACATCTCTAGCTGAATGCTTACTAGTACCTGCATGCTTTGTACTTTGAAGATGACAATTTGAATTCAGTAAAATGTCAGCAGACTTAATTCATAAGTTAATTTTGTCTGATTATGGTGTTTTGAGTTAACGACATATAAAAAAAATCATGAATTAAATATATAAATTTTTTGCCTATAATCAATAAACTACCAGTATCATCAATTATTCAAGTTCAAAAATATCTTCAATTAACATGCTCAAGTCTTAAGTACGATATGAATATAATTCTGACGTGTATACATGAGCAAGTCATTTAGCTATCCAATCTAATGTATAGTAATAATTTGAGTTGATGATGGCATAATTTTTCTATTAAAGTATCTTTTAACAATAAGCCAAGAATTATAAACAAAAATTAGAATAACAAATCACAAAAAAGTAAAAGAAAGAAAGTTGTTTTTATAGCTGATATATAATTTCACACGTTTAGTTTTCCTCTGCAGAATATTTAGTTTTAATGATTTAAATATTGTATATAAATCTTTTTTTTTTCTACTTAAATACTTTATACAATAACATTATCAAATTGAAGCTCCCCAAAGCTAGAATTGCAGTGCTTTGATGGGTGGCACAGAAGGCACTTGTCTGTTGTTTTTTTTTGGAACAACTAGGCTTTGAATCTGGGCTTTATGTAAGGAGGTTCCTTGTTTCTTTTGGTTATCAGTATTCAACTAGCTGGTCTCAAATAAAGGCAGTGATAGTTTTTGCCCAGGTGCTTCAACTGTTTGGTTATACTGTACATATCAATAAAGTTTAATACATGAGTAACTTTAAGCCATAAGATTAAATTTAGAATGCTGCATGAAATATGGAAGGGAAAAAAAAGAAGAAAAAAAAAGAGAAAGAGAGAATATATATGCATGAGACAAGACTATTAACTGCTAAGGATGACAATTTTGGTACTTGTGGAATATGAAGATTACGTAGATGCCTTTACTTAACTTATGAATCCTTGTATTTATTTTAAATGATCAAGGTAGGTTTAGAGAGAGAGAGAGAGGCTTAATGGCTATAAAAGCTAACTACTCTGCTTTAGAGACACACACACACACACACACACACATATATATATATATATATATATATATATATAAAATCATTTGCCCTCAAAGCCAAGTCATATTCTAATGAGATATTCTAAAGCACTAAGTAAAAATAGACATATGTGTGTAGTTTCAATTCAATAGCAAGAGAAAGAGTGAAATCAAAAAAGGACCAAGTCTTAATTTAAGATCAATAAGTCATGAATAACTATAGGTCTATAACTGAGAAAACAATTTACAAACTAAGAAATATATACTTCCTAATATTCTCTCACAAAACACCTATACACAAAGAGACATAGATGAAATAATTTGACTACAGAGATGAAACACACATTTACTGTTTTCAATAGCTAGCATCAGAAATCTATAAGATACATATCTTTTCAGAAATACACTCCACCTAATGCATAAAATGTATAATTATTAGTATTTTAATTAGTACACATTAATATTACAGCATTATGTGTGCATAATGAAGTTCATAACACTAAATACATTAAAAATTAATCAGCTGTGATGAATTCTTTCCCTTTTTTATACATAGAAAATTGTGCATGTAGTACATATATAGATAAAATACAGAATTTTTAAAAATATTTACACCATATGCCTAAATAAATATGTTTACATTTAAGAAAAAAGGCACGTACCTGAGCAATTTTAAGAGACCATACTGAACTGTTGATTTTTCTTTTTAAATGGCAAGACACAATTAAAGGAACATGAAAATTGCTTTTACTGAAATAAGCCAATATTATTAGGCAACAAATTTACATAGGCATTTCTAATAGTAAATAGTGCCTTATAATATTGAAAGTTGGCAAGCAATTAAGTTAACTTTCTAATAGTGACCATTTGTAATACCAATACTACTTTTCAGTATTTATATAAAAACATAAGGCATATTTCCTTATTCCACAAAATTAACTCCCAATCTATTATCGATTTTTAAAATATAAAACCACAATCAGGATACAACTTTATATGGAAAGAAGATGTATATATGTATGGGCTTTTTCAATGGATGAATAGTCTTTGCAATGGCAAAGAAAGGAGGTAACGTGAAACAACAGTAAGAATTTCTGTACCCATCTGAGGATCCATAAATTCTTACTATCATCCACAAAGCTAATTATTTTGGTTGTTTGGTTATTTATGCCTGATTGGCACTTTATGCTGTTTAAAGGACTAAACAGCCAGAAGTTAAACCCTAATAGTTCAAGTTTGTTGTCTATAACTTAGAAGCCACTTCGAGAGAGAGAGAGATTGGCCAGTGGTGCCTGCTATCACTTTGTAAACTGTGAACAGCAGAGTTGATAAGTCATTCTTAGAATGGGCACCAAATGAAAGTGTAGATCACAATTTGTGCACACTTCGAATTGAACTGTATTATTCATTACCTTCAGGTTATCAAGACGGACAGACCTGCAGTGAATAAGTCAATGTTTTTGTGATATGGTACCTCTAGATATCCAGTGCTACTAAGGACAGAATATTGAATTTTGTTAATGCTAAAAATCAACAAAAGTATCTTTTAAGAATGCCATCAATACCACCTTTATGAGAGCAAAAGAAGTCAATATTAGATTAAAACCATAGTAGATTTGAACTTTAAGCATTACATGATGAATATTTTCATTAAATTAAGGTACACAAATTTATATCCAAAGGCAAGCAAAATCAATATGGGAATCAAATCTTTGGGGAAAAAAAAATAAATAAATAAAAATTCAAACTGAAAAATCTAGTTCACTGTGGATATATACTACTCTTACAGCATTTTCAAAATACAGTCAATAATTCAAAATAAATCTGATCCAATAGCTACTGGATGAAGGCAGACAGCAAAATACCAGTAAATGAAGATAAATTCTTCATTTTCTTCTCATCTTCATGTTCTTATTCATTATAGAAACACTTTTACACATTTTTTTCCTACCATGGTAAAAAAAAAAAAAAAAAAAAAAAAAAAAAAAAAAAAAAAAAAATAGGTGTTATAAGGTAGTGAAGGAAAACTGCAAGGAAAACTTAAAAATAATATGGAAATATCACCGAGTGTAAAAAACAGTCTTCAGGTGTATACAGCATAATAAAAACAAACAATTCCTGACTGTTAAGAGACCATACTGAACTGCTGATTTTTCTTTTTAAATGGCAATAATTAAAGGAACATGAAAATCATTTTTACTGAAATAAGCCATTATTATTATGCAACAAATCTAGATTTACATCTACACATTGACATTAACGACATATGCTCTCGTAATATTCATATTTTCAAGGTAGGATATATGAGAAATATTTGAGTTGAGTTATGTGTTAAGAAGAAAAAAAAAAATCAGAATTAAGAAAAAAATCAAATTTTGAATAATCACTTTCATATTAAGATATGGCAAATATGTATGTGAGTTAATGAAGATAGGAATGTGAATGCCCAAGACAAAAATATTTCTCTGTTACAACAAAGGTAAAATATCTGTTGCAATTTTCACCTGAATATCATGCAAATGTAAAGAAAGTGCACTAGTAGATCAAGTGGTTATATAATTTCCACTAAAACCATTTTTGATAAATAAAATAAATACTGTACTATAGTAAAAAAAAAAAAACACAAGTTTCTTGAAATATATATATATATATATGACTAGACCAGTAATTAACTTCCTGTGCTGCCATTAAGCAAAATATGAACAAGATAAATATAACTGCATATAAACTTGGACTGTAACAACAAAATAAAAATATATATGTATATAAAAAATTATTTATCTTGGCTCAATGCAAGTTAAAAAGTATAATATACTCTTATAGCCATCTCATGTATAAGGCACTTAAGATATTTAGAGTTTAAGAGCATACTCTTTCTATGTTCAGGCTGCATCAATGATGAGCAAACAACAGCTGCATACTCAACTCTGAACAGATTTTACTGGATAATAAATAATTTTAATGTTGTTCCCTTATTTTATTTCATAGGCTACCATAACTTTCAGCACATGCATTATTTCATTATCAGTCATGTATGAGAGTCTTGCACTATTTGATAAGACTGTTAATTGCTTTTTTCCTTTTCTCCAGGCTAGCTCTAGCTGCTTAACATCTTTCAACTATTTTCATTAATTTACATATATAAATAAATGTGAACACAAAAGTTATGGTTTGATATCACAAATAGTTACTCAGAACAATATAAACTGTTTTTAAATGCAATATTACTTTTCCATAATAATTTCTAAGAATAATTAAAGCTAAATAAGGAAAGCTTTGGTAAACACAAACCACAAATAATAAAGGTTGGAAGATAATTAATCAGAGCAAAACATACAAGTTAAAATAATAATATAAAAAAGGCAAAATTATTACCATGTTGTAAGTACTAACAATATACACTTTATACAAAGTATTTAAAACAGTAAATAAAAACACCATAAACAAAATATACTTCCCAATCTTATTGCCAACATATACTGACAATGAATATGGTTGAAATAACAATCATTGCTTATTTCAGAAAACTAAAAGAAGAGATCAACAAGATTTTTTATATTTATTAAGAAATAAAAAGATATTTAAATCTTAAAATGTATTAAATGTAAATCTTAATTAAACTAAAACTATGCTTGTCCTGTGTTTTACAATTAAATTCCAAAATTATTCAGTATTCTAAATGGTTATTATTGATATCAGAACAATTATAAGCAATCATTTAAAAACCATTCTTTATGATAAAATTATAAAATAGTAATAAGTCCAAGTCCTTACATGAACTCCAAAGTAAAATGCTTTTGTAATAGCCACAGAATTTTGTAAAATATGTTGGACTCATGAGATAGAAGTAATGCGAAATTACTTCTGTCTCAGTCATATTTAATTTGGTAAGACATCTCAAAGGATTGACAAAAATCACTTCCCAAAAGAAATGAATGAATGAATGAACTCAATCATATCAATACTGCTGTTCTTACCAGCGCATTAAGGAATCAGTCATGCATGCAAATGTGAATCAAGTGAGGTAAATATACAAAGGGGAGTGAAGTAAGTACTAAAGTGTTGTTGAAATTTTTAATAGAATCTAGGTCTAGTCATAAAAACAAAGCTGAGAATAACATAGAATCAATATTTAGAATTGGAGATTATTGTTTAGAATGGTATATCCATATAAAAGTGGATTTACTGTGTTATTAAAATAATTCCTCATATTAACTCTACTAATATGAGGAATTATTTTAATAACACAGTAAATAAAAACATGAAAGAAAAAACAGGTATGTGTGTGGGAGGGGGAGGGGAAGCAACAGAATAGGACTAAGTGGAAGATACCTAATAAGCAGAAAAGTGAATTACGATTAAAATCTGAAAAAAGAAAATGTTTTCTAGTTCTTTCTTTATCTGATTCACAAGTTAGACTTCTGGGCATGGCCAATTGTTTTTTTTTTCTCTGCATCTAAAAATTAACTGCAGAACTTATACTATTACAGATAATAATGCATGTTATGGTTAAGGCCACGAGATGGCGGAAGTTTTGTCTACCATGCTGTCTCTTATAACCTTCACTGACAACTTCAACTCACATCGGTGAAAGCTAAAGTGTGGAGATGACTGCCCACCTATCTGCAAGAAATAAGGGCTAAAGGAGTTCCACCTACTCCTTTAGGTGAATAAAAGGCATTGTGATGATTTATTTATTTTATATTTATGTGAAAAACAGTTTGATATGATGATTTGAAAGGCCAGCAATGTTTATATTTAGTTATTTAATTTGTAGATAACACAAAATCAAGAGAGAGATGTGTTGTAATTGCATGATTACATGATTATTTATTAGAAATCACTGCATTACAAAACAACTTAAAAGTGGAGTGCTCTGGAGAAATGTTTATACATATATTATATGTTGTGATCAAAGGACTTAAATGAAATAATGGTTGCATTATATTGCAAAAAATCTTGGGACAAAATGGCAAATAATGTGAAATATCGCCACCTAATTTTGAACTTTCCAGATTGGTGAAATGTATTTTGAAATACTACTGGTTTTAGAAACTTTAGGACTTTTAGGATTTCAGTTTATGAGCACTACTGTTTGTTAATTATCATGAGCTAAAATTCAATTTCATTTCGGAAAAGAATCATTTATGTGAACCATGTAGAATTTCCCAAGGACCAAAAACCGAATAAGTAACAAATACAAATGAAAGGAAAGAAAATCATCACTTTCCTTTAAACCTGGACTGAAGCTTTTGTAGAAATGGCAACTTTATGACAAACAGCATGAGTTAATATGCCACATATGTTTTTGGAAATTATCCTAAAGATGACTTATGGCAATGCTTAAATTACAACTAATTTATTGAACTGAATTTATTAATAATGCCCTGCTGAAATAAGAATTTAATCAAATGGCTAAGCATTGGGGAAAAATTGTTTTGGATGCTTTATCAGTGAAATGTTTAATTTCAAACATAAAATTTAAAATTACATACACAGCAAGGAATGTGTCCATAAATTTTTAGCATTTTTTAAAAGATACTCATATTATATAAGTATAAATTTCTCTTATTCTAATAATGATAAAGGTCATAAATGGAAAGATGTATGCTGTGAAATTCTGTCTCCTTTACTTTTTTTTTTTTTTTTTTAAATCTTCAGTAATAAAATTGTCAGTTATCACTGTAGTCTTTTTTTTGTGCTGCAGCAGGAACAAATATGGTCTCCTCTAAAAAGAAGAACAAACTTCTGTAAAAAATAATAATTACCAAATTAAGTTGGATGCACTTACAGTGAATTATGTTATACTGCAGACTTCAAAAAAGCAGTAATTGTAAATTTCATTTGTGTGCAAGGGGAGAGCTTTTATTTTTACTATTAAAAAGCATCCCTTTTCAAATCTTTTACACTTTATAAAATACATTTTTAGATGACACTGATGCAAACTGAATACAAATATATGCTAAGCAATTCTTCTTTAATAGCAAACATGAATAACAAAGAAAAAGATATAAAGAAAACATCCATTAAAAAGGACTAAAAAGTATGTGAAGTATGTGCTTTTAAAATGTAGCAATTGTGTGATGCATATAAATCATACTTGAAATCTCAGTGTCAGTTGTATATAAAAGCAATGTGGCTTATTCATGTCTAGAATATGCAGAATGTGAAGCAGGAAATAGAATAAATAAGAAATGTAGGATTATAAGAGTAAAACATTGTTTTGAAGATATCTTGTAAGGCAACTTATGCCTAAAGTGAAAGATAAAAGCTCTGGCAATTCAAGTGAATTCACAGATTATTAGCACTCTATATCTACAACACACATTGACATTGATTAATATAATAGACAGTTTTGCTTTTGCTAGATTCCAACTAGCATTCTCTGAGCAAAAAAACATTTCTCAGAAACATGAGATTAGCCATCAAAATTTGATAAATTAATGCAGGCATACTTACTGAGATATTAGGGGATTGACTCATTACTAATGCTGACTACAAAAATAACTTCTCAGATTTATGATTTTATTTAATATTGTTTTCTTCTTTCTAACCCCATGTGCAGGGTGACAAAACCATGCTCTACCAGTCTTAACATGTAATGATACAGTATGTATATTTCTTACGTTCTTCAAGGTAAAAGATGGTTGCTAGTTTGATGTATGGTAAAAAGTAGTGCAGTCTTCATTGAATTGCATTTCGCTTTATACTGTTCTCTTTTCTAATCTTTAATGGTATTTTTTATTGAATAATTTTTAATGTCTCCTGTGAGATCCACATCTTCTTTGGCTTCTCTGTCTCTAGGACTGTTTGTTCACTGCTCTCTTGATTACAGACACTACTTTGTTGTTTCTATCTTCCAGTTCCTTTTCTGTCATGGATTTCAGTTCTTCCTTGGTGATCTCCTTGCTCAGCATCTTCATGTCTCTCTATGAAACTGAGCCTTTGCATGCCATTTGAGTTTCAATTTGATATAAGAAATCAATAAGCTAAGATCTGATTCCATGTCTGCTCCTTGAAATGTTCGACACTGATGAACTGATATGGTCCATCTCTTGCTTATGAGTACCATGTTCTTTGTTCTTCCATTTAGTGACCACCAGGTCCACTTCCTGCAGTCTTTTTAATGGAATTTTGTGTTGCAAATTATCATGTCATGCTTCAAGGCAAACTCAAGCATTCTTTCTCCTCTTTCATTGCTTTATCCATATCCATATTTGTCCCATTGTTCCCTGTCCTTTCCAATCTTTGCATCTCCTCCAATGATTACTATATCTTTCTTTGGCACTGATTTCAAGATTATTTCCAAGTTGCTACACAACTATTTCTTCAGTGCTTTTTAAAGTGGGTGAATAGACCTGGACCAATGTGATGTTAAATGGTCTTGCTGCAAATCTTGCAATTATTATTCTTTCAATTACTGATTTGTATCTTAATAATGTTTCTCTTTTACTGAGAAGAAATCCAACTTCTGCCCCATAAACATGCCCCATATACCATTGCCAGACCAGATGATTCTTCCACCTATCATCTCCTCTGACCCAGTCCAGCACATTTCTGCTAATCCAAGGTTGTCACATCGGTATTGCTCCATCTCCTTGCACATTCCTACTGATAGCATGTCTTTTGCTGATTTTAATCTTACTGTACTTTTTTCAGTAGCTGACTTGTTGATCTAACTCCAATCACTCGGTTGGGTAAGCGGGCCATGTTTATCTGAGTGACATCCAAGCTGGTATGTTGTACTTTTCCTCTGTACTTCCATATTTCATCAGATTTCAATCATGTTTTGTTTTACAGTTTGCATATCGACACTCATCTGATCAACCTAATGATTCTTTCAGTTGCCCCTAACATGGAGAACAGATGCTGTTTACAGCTGCCCACTATGAATCAGACACTGCCATTGCCTGTTGGTCCACTAGAAGTATTACTACTCATACCTGAGAGGTCTACTTTCTGCAACCCAGACAAAACTGAAGACATGGAATGAAACTGCAAGAAAGAGAAAAAACAGAAGACATAGAAATTACCATTAAAAAAAAAAAGGATAGAAAAAAAGAATAACAGGAACCTTTACAGGAGCATAATCACTACTGCACTGTTATGCAGAAAAAAGCTAGAGAGGTGCTGGCCATAACTAAAAGTAGGAGACCATTGTGCAGATCTCAAATGTGAAGCTCATGAAACATAATTGAGATATGCTTATGTACCCTGCACAATCCCAGAAAAATGGAAAATATCAAAGTATTTCTTCATTTTTTAAGGAGAAAATAACTACACAGGAATAGATGATTTTAAACTTGGCATATAAATTTTATAGTAAAAAAGATAAATAAGCAATCACCAACCCAGCTGGCCATAATAGATGACATATATCAAACATATTAAACTTTGTATCCATGTAATTTCAATGGTACATTCTGTATCTATTTTTGCATGATGACTAAACACGTCATTGCCAAGTAGGGTGGTTAACAGGTGTATGAATATCTTTTGACATTTATACACCTTGAAATTCATACATTGTATGAATTTTGAAAGAACAATGTATATTTGAAAAAAGGACGATATAATCACATATAAGTACAAGTTTATATCAGAAAACTAAGATTATAATAACCACAGAAGAAAATAAGCCAGAAAAGATGACAAATCAATGGGACAGACAAGGCTACCTCTGATGTTATTTAATATATAATTAGAAGAGTGTTAAATGAATAGAAATCCAAGTTGATGAAGACATAAATATACCAAGGAATGTATTAAACACAGTGCTCTTTGGCTTAATGATAGTTTTCACTTTTGATAATGAAGGTGAGCATTTCAAAAAGACATCTACTTATATATCCCAAAAAATTATAACCTATACCATTTTGCCAATCCAGTTGTAAGTTGAAACAGTCCTAAGTTGGAAACCACTATATTATGTTATATATCTGTGAAAATAATGAAAATGAAAGAGAAAATATACATACATATATATTATTTTCACTTTCTTCCCTAAATTAGTTGTCTTCCTCTTTTCTATACTACTACAGGAATTACTTTTTTGCTTGCTAGCCATTTTCACAAAGAAATAGTGCAATAAAAGGTCTACATAATTTTAGTCATCATCATCATCATCAAATTCCTGCCATGTACCCTCAAGGGGTGTACAGGATATGATAGTACTACATGAAAAAAATTACATCATTATTAATTTCCTATCTACAATTTTCCTCCAAATCAGTCTGTTACTTGTCAAGACTCCAACATTATCAGATCTTATATTTCTATCGTCTAAAGCATTTTGTAACGTATCAATCCACCTATATCTTGGTCTTCCTCTGGGTCGTTTTGCTGCCAACCTGCCAGAGAACACTTGTTTTGCTAATCTTTCCTCGCCCATTCTGTTTAAGTGACCATACCACCTAAGATTAGCTCTGCTAATGCATTCCTGGATGCTGACAATGTCAAGTTCTTTCCTAATGTCCTCATTTTTAATATGATATTGCCATTGATGCCATCTGTTCATGACTATAATCTTTCTCAGGACTCTCATATCTGTGGTCTCTAGTCTTTGGTCAAGTGTTTTACTTCTGACCCAGCTCTCAGATCCATAACTTAAAACTGGTTTGAACACTGTCTTGTACACAGCTAATTTAGTGTTCCGACTGATTTCTCTCTTATTCCATATGAATTTATTCAATTGACTTCCCACCATACCAGCTTTGCTGATTCTGTTGTCTATTTCTATATTTAATTTACCATCTTCAGTAAAAATCGTGCCTAAATAGCTGAAATGTTTTACTTGTTCCACAGGTTCTCCATTCACAACACAGTTGACATTTTCAATGATTCTGCCTATTTTCATTGTCTTTGTCTTTTTATTGCTGACCTTCATACCATATCTATTAAAACAGCTATTCAATTTAGTCAGAGAATCTTGCAGACTTGTAGCGGATTTATTTAGAAGTATAACATCATCCGCATAAAGCAAAGAGCTGACATTAACATCTCCAATTTTGATATCATGTTTAATACCACTTTCCTTCATAATGTGATCCATATAGATAATGAATAACAGAGGGGATAATGTACATCCTTGTCTCACACCAGATTTAACATTAAACCATCTTCCTGTACTTCCTTCAATTCTAACTGCTGACTTACAACTCAAATAAAGACTAAGTATTGCTTGATATAATGCCCCATTGACACCATATAACTGAAGCGTATTGAATAGCTTCTCTCTTGGCACCTTGTCATATGCCTTTTCCAGATCGACAAAACTTAAATACAGATCTTTGTTATATTCCCATCCTTTCTCGACTATTTGTCGTAAAGTGAAGATCTGATCCTGGCAGCCTCTATTTGGCCTGAATCCAGCTTGTTCTTCACCAAGCTTTTCTTCCACAATTCTTCTCAACCGTTTCTCAAGTATACTTGCATAGATCTTGCCAGGAACACTCAGTAGGGAAATACCTCTGTAATTCTCACATGCAGTTTTATTTCCCTTTTTATATATGGGTACTATGAGAGCTCTACTCCAATCACCGGGAATTCGTCCCTCTGTCCAGGCTTTCTGAACTATGCAGTGCAGCCACTGTAAGACTCTTATACCACCATACTTCAGCATTTCTGGTCGAATATCATCTACTCCTGTTGCCTTTCCACATTTCAAGCCTTTGATGGCTTTTTCTACTTCTAGTATGGATATGTATTCCTGACTGCATGCCTGGTCAGTGTTTTTTACCACTGTGCTGTCATCACTGCTTGTTTCATTTAGCAGTTTTTCAAAGTAATTACTCCATACTTCAAGGATATCTTTTTCTCCCGTTTTCATGTCACCTTTATCATCTCTAATTCCTTTTACAGCACTCTTTCCTCCATTCTTAAGCTTCTTCAACAACCTCCAGAATATTTTGCCACCTTCTTGATATTTATTTTCTATGTTCTTGCTAAAGTCCTCCCATGACTTTTGTTTAGCTAGTTTTACACAGTGTTTAGCATTCTTGCATTTGTCTCTATATTCTCTAAGAGCACAAGCTGACTTATTTGACAGGAACTTTTGGTATGCTTTCTTCTTTTCCTTCACTGCCTCTTTAACTTCCTGTGTCCACCAGGGAGTTCTGAGTTTTTTATCCTTACAGATAACCTCACCACATGCCTCTCTGGCAGAATCAATCAATGTTTTCTTCAGAGTTTGCCACCGAATCTCCAAGGTTTGATTCCTGTTCTCAAACTCTTTCATTTTTTCTGCAGTAATCTTTGTGTATTGCAGAATTGTATTGTATTGTAGTGTATTGTAGCCTACAGTTCACATCTGAGAGCTGCTCAACTTTTATTCGCTTTAAAACTTTCTTACATGTTATTCTTTTCAATATGAAATTTAATTTTATCCTGCTCAAGACTAAATAGTGATCACTTCCAATTTCAAATCCTCTGTACACTCTGGTGTCCTGCACAAGGGAGAAAACATCATTATCAACAATAACATAGTCAATGAGACTTTTCTTATTCCTAGCCTCTTCTCTCTCCATGTGAATTTGTGCACATTTTTATGTTGGAACATGGTGTTAGTAATAACCAGTCCATGTCCTGAGCAGAAATCCAACAGATATTTGCCATTATTATTAGCTTTGCTCGTTTCTCCAAATTTTCCCAAAATATTTTTGTATGTCTCACAATCATTTCCTACTCTGCTATTTAGATCCCCAACAAGGACCAACTTTTCATTTTTCATTGTGTCAGTTGCTTTTTCTAAAGTCTCAAAAAATTCCTCCACTTCTACCTTAGTAGAACCTTCGGTGGGACCATAGGCACAAATAAGTCTCATTGTCCAGTTCCCCATTCTC
Source organism: Typopeltis vanoorti (assembly GCF_054136105.1). Lineage (NCBI taxonomy): Eukaryota > Metazoa > Arthropoda > Arachnida > Uropygi > Thelyphonidae > Typopeltis > Typopeltis vanoorti. Next base: position 30,684,897 of record NC_143562.1, on the reverse strand, counting down.
ATATTTGCCCACATTACTCTACTTGAGACTGACTGCCATTCAAGAAGATTAGCCTCGTATTTTGTGTTGAATACTATGGCTACTCCTTCTTTTCCTTGATTGTCATTGCCTGAATATAACATTTTGTATTTATTGCTCAGAAAGATCTCACCAGTTTTGGTCTTTTTTGTTTCAGTCACCCCTATTATGTCGATCTGGTACTTATCTAATTCCTCAGCTAGCTCCATTTCTTTGCCAGTCAGGCTTCTTACGTTGATAGTACCGATCTTTAACTCTGGTGATGTTGAGTTGGGGTTTATTTTCAGATTTGTTCCAGTAGCTGACTTTTCGCTGTTCGCCCTGGTTCCCTGGCGAAAACAACGGGGGCCTTGTTTAACCGGGCGACGCCCCAGCCGGCATGAAATTTTGTCATGTTGTACCATCATTCTATATTTTGGTTTAACCAATAAGAATACAATTTGGTCGGCTAAATCCCAAATTGCCAGCCCATCCTCGTCCGTTCAGTATCCAAGTAGATATCCAATAGGGTGCACCACGAGAAGGTGAGGATTGGACATTAGGTCAGAAGCCCTGGTCGGTTCTCCGCATTCCTTTAAAGGCTATGTGGAGGTCTCCTCTCAGTTATACAGGTTTGACCCTTAAGCACCCCCATAATTTTGGTTTCAACAAAAATTATGTAAATAGATAGAGACAGAGAGAGAATCTGTTTCAGGGCATATTAGAAACCAATAATTAAGAAAATCCTATATTTGGTCAATATACTGAAACTATATTGAAACCAACTAACTATAGCATGTGCTTCCATCAAAACCAAAATTATGTAGACCAAGAGAGAATCTGTTCCTGGACATATTAGAAACCAACTAATTAATAAACAGCACCTACATATATTGGTAGCTTAGTGCTGGAATGAAAATGAACCTCTATAGTGAGAAACATCTCCCTCCTACTAACGAACAAACACACACACACACACATACAGATGCAAGCAATATTCTTCTTCCAGACACCATACTACACAGCTGCAAGCCAAATTAACTCAGAAGAAGTTTTATTGTAGCACTAAATATAGCATGAATGTATTAATGGGATGGCTGTCATAAATGTGAGTGGTTGAAAGTCACATATGTCATAAGTCGAGGGCTATGTATATTGTTTTTTAAAAAAATCAAGAACAATGGTATACTCAAAGGGGAAGCAAACAGCAAAAAGAATGGCTGTGATCAAGTATTATTATTATGTAACACCTCCAGGGGACCCTGTAACCCCTAGAGAGCGCGTCCCCTGGGTGGCGGATAGGGGAGCCCACCATGTGTGTGTGTACATGCATGTGCATGTGTGTATATATATATATATATGTGGTGGGGTGGTCCGAATATACTGAATAAGGACTCGTGGACCAACAGGGCCATAAGGGGCAATCATCTTGATTGTAAGGGAAGTGGCACTCCCATGGACCCCTAGCTGGATCTATCCTCTCCTTCTTCTACTTTGAGGAAGATCCACTTACTTTAATCTTTCCTATAAGGCCTTATCAGCCAACTCTTCTTACTTTATGACCCTTATGCTATTAGAGTACTCGAGGGCCATGGGGTCTTTTCATTTCTGGCCTTACAACTATGCCCCCTCTATAAACCTTACTATATTTCTTCTATAATCTACTCTTTCCCCTTCATTATACCCTATTCCTCCTATGGGTTTAAATTTGGAAGAAGGCTAGTTAAGAAGCCTTAAGGTAGCAGCCCTACCACTGAACTATTCCATCGTCAGGCTAGTCCCCTGACATGGAGAACATAATCCTACTTGTAAGCTGACAGAAAAAGATAATCGGATTGAATCTATGGGAAATGACCCTGGAATGGAAAAGGGAAAACGAAAATGGAAACGACAAAATATAATACACATAGCAAACTGGAATGTAAGAGGAATAGCACATAAAGAAATAGAATTAGACCAGTTACTAAATGAAAGAAATTTTAAAATAGCAGTAATCACTGAAACAAAAAAGAAATTAAAAGGAACTATGAGAACTGAAAATTTTAATGTGATATACAGTGGAGTTGACAGAGACCAAAGAGCACAAGCAGGAGTCATGATATGGATACATAACTCCCTTTCAAAACAGTTAAAACATTATAAATTATGGAATAAAAGAATAATAGAAGCTAGAATAAAAATAGATAGAGGCTATTTAACAATAATTGGTTTATATGCCCCAGAAGAAGGAAGAGAACAGGATAATATTGATTTTTATAATCAGCTACAAAACATATATAATAAAATAAATAAAAATGACTACATAATTTTAGCAGGAGACTTAAATGCAAGAATTGGAAACACGAAAATTAATAATAATATAGAAATACATGGAGAACACACTCTAAACAGAAATGGTAAAAAATTGATTGACTTTGTAGTTTATAATAACCTAAAAATAATGAATTCCTTCTATAAACATAAAGACATACATAAATATACTCGGGCAGCAAGAGAATGGAAATCAATATTAGATTACTTCATATTAAATGAAAAGACATCAAAATTTTCACTAGATGTTAGAGTTCACAGAGGATATGAAATAAGCAGTGACCACTTCCTTGTTAAAATAAAATTAAGATTACCACCTAAATGGCTACAAGTAACAAGAACAGAAAGAAAAATTGAAACATTTGTTTATAAAACTAGACTATTGAATGACACAAATGTACAATGGATATATGAACAAAGAATTAACCAATATCTAGATAAAATAAAACAAAATGATAAAAACGATACTAAATGCAGCAGCAAAGGAAAGCTTAAGAAAGACCAAAAAATTCAATAAAAGAAAAAAACTGAAGATCTGGGATGATACAAGCAAAGAAATAATTAAAAAGAAAAAAGAAGCCTATCACAAATGGTTAAGCAGTAAAAGATTAGAAGATGAAATAGAATATAAAAAAATAAGAGCCATAGCTAAAAGAGAAGTCAGAAAAAGACAGAGAATCATGGAATAAATTTGTTTCTAATTTAGAACATGATTTATATAAAATAAGACCCAATGTATATAAGATTTTGAAACACCTAAATGCAGATACCAAAGAAAACACTGAATTAAAATTAGAAGAATTTCTAAATCACTACACAGAACTGTGGACAGACAAATATTTTAAAAAAGACAACTGGCAAACAATTAACGAAAATGAAAAGAAAATAACTGAAGAAGATAAGCTAGGTTCAGAACTATATAAATACGCAGGAACAAGATTCAAAAAAAGACACTTACTATTTTTAAATAAAATTTACTCAACTGGTATCCCCCCAATAGTATGGAAAAAAGCAATTGTGATTCCTATCTTTAAGAAAGGTAATAGAGATGACCCTAAAAACTATAGAGGTATCGGTATACTAAATTCCTGTTACAAAATATATAGCAGAATCTTAAATAACAAACTAATGAAATATTCCAAAAACTTTATTCTAGAGGTACAGAATGGATTTAGAAAAGGACGATCATGTATAGACCCACCTTTTGCCTAAAATTAATAGTAGAGAAAAGAAGAGAATATAATTTGGAAACACATATTGCATTTATTGACTTTGAAAAAGCATTTGACAAAGTTAAAAGAAACATATTATTTAACATATTAAAAGAAAGACAAATACCAAATAATATCCTAAAAGCTATCACAAGTATATATGAAAATAATCAAATACAAATAAGATTAAATCACACGCTATCATATACAAGAGAGATAAACCAAGGGGTCCGACAGGGATGTCCCCTCTCAGCAACTCTTTTTAATATCTACTTAAATGAAATAATAATAAAATGGAGTAAAAATTTACACCAAGGAATTAAACTTTCACCTACAGTTAACTTAAACACTCTCCTCTTTGCAGACGACCAAATAATAATTACAAATTCTGAAGATAACTTGCAGAAAGCTATTTTAAATCTAAATGAGATATCCAAAGATTATGGTATGATAATATCAACAGAAAAATCAAAAACTATGAAAATGAAAGAGAAAATATACATACATATATATTATTTTCACTTTCTTCCCTAAATTAGTTGTCTTCCTCTTTTCTATACTACTACAGGAATTACTTTTTTGCTTGCTAGCCATTTTCACAAAGAAATAGTGCAATAAAAGGTCTACATAATTTTGGTCATCATCATCATCATCAAATTCCTGCCATGTACCCTCAAGGGGTGTACAGGATATGATAGTACTACATGAAAAAAATTAAATCAAAAAGGACAAGATCCAGCAAGAACTAAAATAGTAATAGATAACAAGATCTTAGAACTGGTGAATTCATTTAACTACCTAGGATGTATGATCACATATGAAAATGAAAAAGATATAAACGTAAAAATTGCAAAATATTTAAAAATAACAGGTGTAATTAACTCTATATTTAAACCAAACCTAGTTCAAAAACAAACCAGGCTAAAAGTATACAATACATTAGCCTTACCGGTCTTAATGTATGGAAGCGAAATCTGGACAATAAAACAAAAAGAAAAACAAAGATTAACAACAGCAGAAATGAAGTTTATGAGAAAAACTGCAAAGTATACCCCATTTGATCACAAAAGAAACGAAGACATTATGAAAGAATTAAACCAAGAACCAGTAATAGAAAAAATTAAAAAATATAAACATAAATGGATGGAACACGTTCAAAGAATGAAAACAGAAAGATTACCAAAACAAGCCTTAAAGTACAAACCATTAGGAAAAAGAAAACCAGGACGTCCTCTTAAACTATTCAACGATGACTTCTAAGGCCGGAACAGGCCATGCTAGGCCTAAATCCTTGATACGTATGATGATGATGAACACCTCCAGGGAGTCCAAAGACTCATCGAGGGAGGGTACCTACTCTACAACTCTCCGTCTCAATCACTCCACCAACCGCATACCTTCATCATCTACACCAATGCCATCTATTGTTGACCATCACCACTAGTATTTTCACAGACAATCACAAACATTCATGCCCACGGCGGGATTCAAACCCACAGCCTTTTGGTTGGAGAGCAGATATGCTAACCACTCGGCCAACCAGGCTGGCAAGTATAAGTTTGCCAACTACAGATATATATACAATATAATTTATAAAAACAGAACAGATAAAGATGCAAATAATCAGATTAACAAATTCCATTCAGCATTATTATTATTAGACTCCAGGGAGTCAAGGACTCATCAAGGTAGGCCACATATCACTAACAAATTCCATTCAGCATTATTATTATTATTAGACTCCAGGGAGTCAAGGACTCATCAAGGTAGGCCACATATCACCCACACCAGCTGTCATACCTTCTGTTAAACTTATTCACACTATATACACTCACTACTTCAACAGGTAAACTGTTCCTTCCACTCACTCGTGTCTCTATGAGAGAAAAATCTAGCACTTACCTTTTCTTAACTGTATGCAAACTTAACTTCCACAGATCCCTCCCTCCCCGTCCTTTCTTTACCTTTATTTTAATGAAAAATTTTATCGACTCATATCCTATAATGCCCTCTCCAAAGTTTATAGACCTCTATCATATCATATCATATCACTCCTCTTTCTTCTATCTACCAGTGTCTGCAATCCATACACTCTCAATCTATCCTTATAATCTACATTCCATAATCCTGATATCATCTTTGTAACTCTTCTTTGCAACCTTTCCACAGCTTCTTTATCCCTTTGGAACCTAGGAGACTTAATTTGCACATAGTAGTCCTAGTGCAGTCGTATCAAGTCCATGTAAAGATTCAAAATAACTTCCATATTCTTGCATGCCAATGTTCGTTTCAACACTGCAATTATCCAATGAGTTGTATTTGCAATTTTTGTTATGTGACCTTTGAAATTTAACTTTCTATCCACCACAACTCCAAGAATAATCCCATCAATATAATATGCTGCTGGATATTGCATCACTCCAAAGTGCATAACTTTACACTTACTAACATTGAATTAACAGTCATTATTGTTTGCCCACACTTCCAGTCTATTCAAATCAGCCTGTAAATGATATACATCATTAGAATCTCTGATTACCCTGCCTATCTTTGCATCATCAGCAAACAACTGAAGATCTCCTAGATCTTCAGTTATTTGCTGATGATGGAAAGGGACTGAAGATTTCCTAGATCTTCAGCCCCTTTCCAATATCATTAATGTATAGAATAAACAATAATAGCCCAAGGAATGAATCCCTGGGATGCACCACTGGTCACCTTAAAACTGGCAGATTCACATTTCCTATATATCACTTTCTGATACCTGTCCATCAGCCATCCACTTATCCAAGCTAATAGTTTATATTCCAATCCCATATTCTCTAGTTTATGCAATGGTCTTTCAAGCAGTTTCCTATCAAATACCTTAGCAAAGTCCAACAGTAGTACTTGTAAACATTCCCTTTATCCAACTCAGCCATAACACTATTAGAAAATATGAGCAAACTGCTGGGACATCATCTCCCTTTAGTAAACCCATGCTGTTCCTTGCAAAATATATTTTCTTTGTCCACCCTTTTCTGTATATGAGAGTTCTTACCAATTTCTCTAAAATCTTTATAATTACTCCAGAGACACTGATATGTCTGAGACAATATCTGTTGACCGCAATGTCAACAGACATTGTAGTCTTTGCACCACCCTTGTGCAATGACATTCTTTCCATTCCTATGGGACCTTTCCTGAGCTAAGACTCAAATTATACAAATATGTCAAGGGCTTAGCCAGTTTGGTTGAACATTCCTTTAAGGACATGTGCTGATGAATGAATGTCATTACTTATAGCTGCAAGGCAACTTTAAAGAGGGATAACAGCAAAATCCATACATTAGAAATGAATGCTGTTAAGATGCATAAAACTCTATCCTGTGATGAGAATAATCAGCATGACGATATCGAGAAAGAACTGAATATAACATCATTGGAAAAATAAAAAATAAATCAAGTAGAATGGAAAATATAGGAATCTCCACACAGCATCACAGGATGAAAGATATGAAGTAAAACCTATGAAAAGAATTTTGCTGTTTCAGCATCAGTAATAAAACTGTCATTAATGGTGATTTTATCATCACATACTAACAAATATTTCTAAAAAAGACAATTATAGTGATGTAGTTCTGAATTATTATTTTTCAGACATGTCTATGAATGTCTAAAGCCTTATCGCAGGAGGCCAACACCAACCATTATCATGCAATAATGTGATATTTATCATATTTCTCCTTGAACTCATTTACTGACAAAGTATGAGTACTTATCTGATTATGACAACCTATTCACCACTTTCCAAGCAATAAACCTTGCTAATGACTCTGACACAATTTCCAGAGGTGATCTCATATTTTCTCCTTTCTTGTTACGTAGTGAAAATTTTCTTCTGCATCTGTCCTATGAAACCCATTTAGTAACTTATGTATTACATACCTACTTTTATGCTTCTTATTCCTTTCCTCCTTTTTTTTACCTTGCGGTTGAGGATTTTCTATTCACTTAACCACTACCGTATTGAGGTGGTTAGCCCCAATACCTCCCGGTGTGTCCTATGTCTGTAGATGCATGTGTTCACAGGCCAGTTTGCCTGTTCTGGGGGACAAAAAAGCTGAGTTTCCACATGAAAAAAAAAAAAAAAAACCCTATCTTATGAGACTGGCTAACTCACCTTTAGTCAAAAGAGACCAGATAAAGGTTCCTCACATCACTGACAGGAATTGAACCCAGGTCTTTCTGACCAAAGGGCTTCATCTATAACTGACTGAGCTACAGAGGCAATCAATCTTCAGTCTTTCCTCACAGGGTGCTCTGGATCCACCTTCACCACTTCTCAATTCCCAAAGAATCCAAAGATAGATCTGTGCACAGCAGACTACTGTGTCCAGATCTTGACTGCAAAGAGGGAAAATAACCTCCTTATCTCAGATAACATCCAAGTAATCCAATGAAATACTTTCGCCACTTTTGCAATATGTCATCTAAACTTGAACTCCCTGTCCACACACCCACTATATCCAGCCTCATCAATTTCCTGCAGTCCAGTTGTGTGAATACAGTTCACAGCTTGTAATCTTTTCATTCCAAAGTGCATAATCTTATGTTTTGCCATGTATAATTGGCAATCATTATCCTTTGCCCAAACTTCCAACCTATTTAAATCATTCTTAGATCTCTACATCATCTGTACTGCTCTACCCAATTTTACAATCATCAGCAGCAAGCAAATAACTAGATATTTCTCCTTACATCAATTCCTATATTATTGATATAAAAATTAAATCGCAGCAGCAGTCCTAGATTCAACTCTCCAATACACTACTTTTTGATGTCTATCTATCAACTTTCTTATCCATCATTATCTGCTCCAATTTATGTAACTGAGTTCCATGTAATATCTTGATGAACATGTTTGCAAAGTACAGAAGTATCATGATGTAACTGAAATGGCTACACCATGATACTTTATCCAACTTGACTGTCACAACTATTACAAAAGAGGAAATTACAAAGACAAGACCTAGCTTTCACAAAAGCATAGTTCCCCACTTCACAGAGTATCATATTTTCATCTACTCAATCCTAAATTTTGCCTTTCACCAACTTCTTCAATGCATTAACCACTCCTGAGATACGGATTGGTCAACAGAGTCTTCTTTATGCAATTGAACTATTTTGTCTGTTTCTATTTCCTTGGGACCTTATCAGAGCTGAGACTTAAACAGACTAGCCAGAGGTACTCTCAATTACCTTGCACATATTTAATACAAGAGTGTTGATAACTCATATCTTTATTTGAATTAAGATTCTGCACTCGTAAGCACCTCTATTTCATCTACTTCTATTCTTGTATCAGTCCCTGTCACTCAACTATTTTGTCTATTTCTGTTCACCTCCCTGCCATCAACATTCATTAAAGTTACTTTTCATAGTTATTCTTCCACATAAAAAGAACTCACTGGCCTGCTCAGCTAATTTCTTGTCAATCTGACTGCCTTCCTTACCATACTGATCCTCCCTCTCCCTTGAGAATCACCTTTCTTTTTTTATACTCTCCACACATTGTTTTTTCTTTTTTTCAGCCAGCTCCTATTTAATGATGGTACAGACAGAAGTGTACCAAGAGGTAGCTTTCAAGCATCCTCTTGACAATCACCCATGTTCTGTAAACATCTTTCACTTGCATATTTTTATGCAATGGCACTACTTAAAGCTGCCCCCTTGGGCTTATCCTAATCACCTGCTCTTTAGTTTCACAAATGCAACTTCTTAACCGATTCCATGTTTGGTAACATTCCAGGTAAAAACTGTATGATTATTGTCCCAGTCAGATGCAACATGGCTACCTTAGTTATTGACAAATCCTCTAATATTATCATCAGATCCAGCACTCAAACTCAGTCCTCCTTCATCACATGCTGTCTGAGGTAATTATCTCTTAGTAGATGTATAAATTCCATTGCCTTTCTTCCTTTCCTATACTCCCCCATAAGTGATGTGTCCCATAATAATTACTTGCCTTATATTCATCTAATTTGCTAATGCTGTCCATATCTTTATTTGCACCTTTTTCTGGTCTATAGCAGCATCTAACTAAATATTTTGTCCTGCTGACCTTTAACAACAGACAGCCTCAGATGCACTGCTTTCCATTTCTTTGTCATTCTAAACTATTCATTTTTAGCTGCAATTCATCTACTATTGTGAACAACTCCTCCCTTTCCCCACCCAGTTCCCTCTATCTTTCCTGAATATATATCCACCTTACATTCCATTCCTATATCATTCTCTATCAAATCAAGTCTAATTAATTCCTATAACTTTTGGCCAATTTGAATAACTATGGCAAAAAATCTCCCACTCCCATTCTAGATGACTCTGGTATTAACATACATCAATTACAGTATCTGCTTATGTCTCACAACTACCCTTATATCTTCTATTAACTATCCCACTCAATTTTGGGAGCTGAGAAACTACACTCAGCATTTTTCCCCCCCATTCACTTGCTTCAAGGGTGCCTGCGTGCGCACACGCACACACACACACACACACACACACACACAGTTAAGAAAGAAAGAATAGTAGTAATAAATGATGCTCTTTTGCTTTTAATGTATCATAGACCAAAGACCAGGAAATATCTGGCCACAGAAAGAAATACAGTTGACTCTCACTATAGCAAACTATGCTCAAGAACAAACTATTCCTGTGGTCCCTATGAGTTTGATATAGTGAGAGTCAACTATAATATACAGTACCATAATTTTATGCTTGTGCAAATAGTACCAAATGTGAGAATATATTTAAAAAGAAAACCTTGACTAAAGATATATATATATATCTCACAATGTTTTTTTTTTCATGTTCATAGCAGGGAATGAACGAATGAGGAAGAAATGAAAGTATTTGGTTTCTCTCGTGGTATGTATGCATTATACCATACCAAAATCACAAAAATGTACAGTTACAAAAATAACAAAAAAAAAGGAGATCTACCAAACATAAATACAATTAATAATATTTTGGATATTCTGCCAACGAACTTCTTGACCTATTCAAGTGTTTCAGATATTATATGGTTTTCATTACCTCGCTTACTGGAAACCTGAATGGCAGAGAAAAACCATATTCAATAATGTTAGTTTATCTTACCCTAGGCCTTCTCAACTACAGCTGACCCTCACTACAGCAAACTCGCAAGGACCACAGAAATAGTTTGTTATAGTGGATAGTTGGGTACAGTGAATTTCTTTTGACATTTGCATTGTACCTATGATGCTTTGATTGAGACTTTGTAGTAGTTTGTAATAGTGAGAGAGTTTGCTACCGTAAGTCTAATGTATTTATAAGTGGAGTTACCATAAAAGTACAACCAGAGGCTGTCATGAAATTATGCCACAAATGTGGGATTAGCATTGTATTAGACTGTATAATCATTTTCCATGTCATCCTTTTATTGCTCTGTTTGGTCCCTCTCTTTCATTTCTCTTCCCTCACACTGGATTTTTTTTTTTTTAAATCTCCAAGGTGATCGATTCAATTCTCATGCACCCATTTCTTAGGATTCTGCTGATTTGGAGAAAACAGACACAACAAAACCTAGCTCGTGTTCTTCCGTTTCAACATCATTATAATAAATGAATGGCTCAAAGCTATCCTTCTTTAGAAATGAAACTGATGTACCATTCAAAGAAACAAATACTATATCAATTCATGACATAACTGTGTCTGCAAACAATGATACTAACTTCTCAGGATTCTTTGGTATCAATAACACTTTAGATCACTATGCTGTATTCCTGCCTTTGTTATTTTTAAAAGATTTTCCCCACATTTTCTTCTACCGTTCCTGTTTGCATTTGATGCATATGCTAAAAAACAATGTATATTAATATAAAATGTTTTGTAAAATAAAATTAATGATTAATATTATTTAAAACCAAAAAAAAAAAAACATTGTAGCATATTTCATAAATGCTTTCATACTTACAACTTTTTGGAGGATGATGTAAATACATGGAATTATCAGATTTCCTGATCAGATAGTCTGCAACTAGCCATACAGGAAATTGAAATACTAAGAGGAGTGATATGATTCCAAGTCCAATATAAATATACAGATGGAACAAGCGAGATGGAAGCCAAAAAACACTATACAATAATGTTCCATCAGGATCTAAATGAAATAATAAAATTTTAAATAATACCAAATGTAAATGACAAAATTTATATACAGTATTCATGCTAGCAATATTCATAACATCAGGACAGTAATATATTTTTCAGAATAATATTACAATGAATGTTACAGATAATTATATTTGCATCAAAGGGCATAAAATCATTCTGTATTTCCGAAGGGATACAAAAGTTTCAGCATTTCTCGGCTAATACTTCTTGCACTTATCCTAACGATAAGTTATCTCAGCATACTGGAGCATAAAGACTGATCCTTTTGAAAAGGTTTTTTGCTTTTCATTATAAGAAAATTGTATATTCTCTCTTCCAATATTCCATTTTAATGGTAATCATCATTTTGCAAGAGAATATGTAGATCTCTCCTTCTCTCTTTCCCTACTATTTGCTGCTGTTTTAAAACTTAATCAGTAGATTTATAAGTATTTTCAGAGTATTATTATTTTTGTGATGAGACGCAATAGTCATCAAAATGGATTATCAAGGCATTCTTTAGGAGGATATGGATCAAAGGATATAAGCATTGCATTGCATTATGGGATACTAAGGCAATTGATGTGAAGTCATTAGCCTTTATATACAAGTAGTCCAGTGAAGTGGCTTCACGTGAAAACTTTGTTTGTTTACACTTGGATAAAGGATGAAACCAAAAATATAATTTCTTGATATCTTTAATTTATAGTATTGCTTTAAAGTCTTATTCATCCATTTAACCCCCTTGTGAATTATTCTTCTAAATCTGAGGATGCAGTCAGATTCAGTTTCCTTCAGACACCTTTTGACAACTTCCTATGAGCTGTTGTTTCCTCTATTATTTCTCATCTGCAGGACTGCTTCTCAGTTTATTATGATCTATACCAGACTGGCCAGTATCCAACTAGCAAGCTGTAGGTTCAAATCTCACCATGGGCATGAATGTTTATGATTGTCTTTAGGCAGCAGATGAATTTCAGCACCTGGTGCAAGACCACCACCCTGCTTATTGGACGGCTGATATGGCTTAAAAAAGTTCCATATTGGGTATCTGGAGCAGGGTTTCTGGGCTATGAGTGGAATCTGGAATGTTCTGATAAACATCTAGAACAAAAATTTCTACTTGAAAATTTCTTGAATGGCAGTCAGTCTCAAGTAGAGTAATGTGGGCAAATTTGAGAATGGAGAACTGGACAATGAGACTTATTTGTGCCTATGGTCCCACAGAAGGTTCTATGGAAGTGGAGGAATTTTTTGAGGCTTTAGAAAAAGCAACTGACACAATGAAAAAGGAAAAGTTGGGGATCTAAATAGCAGAGTAGGAAATGATTGTGAGACATACAAAAATATTTTGGGAAAATTTGGAGAAAAGAGCAAAGCTAATAATAATGGCAAATATCTGTTGGATTTCTGCTCAGGACATGGACTAGTTATTACTAACACCATGTTCCAACATAAAATGTGCACAAATTCACATGGAGAGAAGAGGCAAGGAATAAGAAAAGTCTCATTGACTATGTTATTGTTGATAGTGATGTTTTCTCTCTGGTGCAGGACACCAGAGTGTACAGAGGATTTGAAATTGGAAGTGATCACTATTTAGTCTTGAGCAGGATAAAATTGAATTTCATATTGAAAAGAATAACATGTAAGAAAGTTTTAAAGCGAATAAAAGTTGAGCAGCTCTCAGATGTGAACTGTAGACTAAAATACAACAAAGATTATTGAAGAAAAAATGAAAGAGTTTGGGAACAGGAATCAAACCTTGGAGATTCAGTGGCAAACTCTGAAGAAAACATTGATTGATTCTGCCAGAGAGGCATGTGGTGAGGTTGTCTGTAAGGATAAAAAAAACAGAACTCCCTGGTGGACACAGGAAGTTAAAGAGGCAGTGAAGGAAAAGAAGAAAGCATATCAAAAGTTCCTGTCAAATAAGTCAGCTTGTGCTCTTAGAGAATATAGAGACAAATGTAAGAATGCTAAACACTGTGTAAAACTAGCTAAACAAAAGTCATGGGAAGACTTTGGCAAGGACATAGAAAATAAATATCAAGAAGTGGTAAGATATTCTGGAGGTTGTTGAAGAAGCTTAGAAATGGAGGAAAGAGTGCTGTAAAAGGAGTTAGAGATGATAAAGGTGACATGAAAACAGGAAAAAGATATCCTTGAAGTATGGAGTAATTACTTTGAAAAACTGCTAAATGAAACAAGCAGTGATGACAGCACAGTGATAAAAAACACTGACCAGGCATGCAGTCAGGAATACATATCCATACTTGAAGTAGAAAAAGCCATCAAAGGCTTGAAATGTGGAAAGGCAGCAGGAGTAGATGATATTCGACCAGAAATGCTGAAGTATGGTGGTATAAAAGTCTTACAGTGGCTGCACTGCATAGTTCAGAAAGCATGGACAGAGGGATGAATTCCTGATGATGGGAGTAGAGCTCTAATAGCACCATATATAAAAAGGGATATAAAACTGAATGTGAGAATTACAGAGGTATTTCCCTACTGAGCGTTCCTGGCAAGATCTATTCAAGTATACTTGAGAAACGGTTGAGAAGAAGTGTGGAAGAAAAGCTTGGTGAAGAACAAGCTGGATTCAGGACAAATAGAGGCTGTCAGGATCAGATCTTCACTTTACGACAAATAGTTGAGAAAGCATGGGAATATAACAAAGATCTTTATTTAAGTTTTGTTGATCTGGAAAAGGCATATGACAAGGTGCCAAGAGAGAAGCTATTCAATACGCTTCAGTTATATGGTGTCAATAGGGCATTATATCAAGCAATACTTAGTCTTTATTTGAGTTGTAAGTCAGCAGTTAGAATTGAAGGAAGTACAGGAAGGTGGTTTAATGTTAAATCTGGTGTGAGATAAGGATGTACATTATCCCCTCTGTTATTCATTATCTATATGGATCACATTATGAAGGAAAGTGGTATTAAACATATCAAAATTGGAGATGTTAATGTCAGCGCTTTGCTTTATGCGGATGATGTTATACTTCTAAATAAATCCGCTATAAGTCTGCAAGATTCTCTGGCTAAATTGAATAGCTGTTGTAATAGATATGGTATAAAGGTCAGCAATAAAAAGACAAAGACAATGAAAATAGGCAGAATCATTGAAAATGTCAACTGTGTTGTGAATGGAGAACCTGTGGAACAAGTAAAACATTTCAGCTACTTAGGCACGATTTTTACTGAAGATGGTAAATTAAATATAGAAATAGACAACAGAATCAGCAAAGCTGGTATGGTGGGAAGTCAATTGAATAAATTCATATGGAATAAGAGAGAAATTAGTCGGAACACTAAATTAGCTGCATACAAGACAGTGTTCAAACCAGTTTTAACTTATGGATCTGAGAGCTGGGTCAGAAGTAAAACACTTGACCAAAGACTAGAGACCGCAGATATGAGAGTCCTGAGAAAGATTATAGGCGTGAACAGATGGCATCAATGGCAATATCATATTAAAAATGAGGACATTAGGAAAGAACTTGACATTGTCAGCATCCAGGAATGCGTTAGCAAAGCTAATCTCAGGTGGTATGGTCACTTAAACAGAATAGGCGAGGAAAGATTAGCAAAACAAGTGTTCTCTGCCAGGTTGGCAGCAAAACGACCCAGAGGAAGACCAAGATATAGGTGGATTGATACGGTACAAAGTGCCTTAGATGATAGAAATATAAGATCTGATAATGTTGGAGTCTTGACAAGTAACAGACTGATTTGGAGGAAAATTGTAGATAGGAAATTAATAATGATATAATTTTTTTCATGTAGTACTATCATATCCTGTACACCCCTTGAGGGTACATGTCAGGAATTTGATGATGATTTGATGATGATGATAACAACTGATATAACTGCAAGAAAGAACATAACAGTATATAAGAATATAAGAACATACGTTACCTTCATAACTCTGCTACTAGCATGTTCTTTCTTGTAGTTATATCAGTTGCTTTAATATCATTTTGTTCTAGGTGTTTATCAGAACTCTCCAGACCCTCCCTCTTATGTAAAAAATAAACAAGATTACCAAAAAATATATAGACTTACTAAAATTAGAAAAATAACCCTAACACGTATGTTTTTGTCTCTCTGAATGCCGACCACCATGTAACCTTAAAAGGAATAAAAATAGAAAAATAATCCTTAGTACCACCCATGGCACAAATATACTATAGGTTTACAAAAAAAAACCTTTTGTAAGTAGGAGCCACATAAAAAACATTTAAATGAATTTGGTGTTGGTAGCTTGAAGAAATTGTTCACCAAAAGAGTGAATGTAGTCAGTGGAAAATAGATCTATCGAGTTATTTGCAAGAGCTTGGATTCCTACATTAAGATAAAAAATTTAAATGACAAAGAGAGTGAGAGAAAATGATAGTGCTGTAGGCATGATCATTTTCCTTGGTTTAATATTCTTGGTATACAGATGTATCTCCACTGTTCATGTATGATGTAGTATGGCACTGTCATCCATGCAAAATGAATTCTTCACCTACAGCACCATGGAACAATCGAACATGATGTTGAAGAACTTTGTTGTAATATCGTTCACCAGTCATAGTCTCTTTTCCAGCACTTGTAGCTCAGTGCATCCATTAAGCATAATGTCTCCCCATACTATGAACCCAGGATATACGAGCATATACACGTATACGCTCTACTTACAGTGTGTATGTATTTCGAAAGTTGCAGTACCCCCACAATTTCAAGCCACAAGCCGTCACTGTCTATTTAGTAGTTTGTTATGATGAGAAAGTTTGTTATATTGTTGTTTATTACAGTGAGAGCCAAGTAGTTGAAAAAAATGCCTAAAAGACTTCAATCTGGCATTGTAAAGATATAGAAATATAGAATATAAATCCATTATTATTTAATAGCCAAATAATTTGAAATATGAAAAGTTTCGAAACTGACCAGGAAGCTTATGAGAATACGACTTTCAGCATCAATTGCCATGGCACTGCACCACTTGAAACTTAAGATTTCACTGGTGTGATAAAGCTATGTCAGGCAAGTAAAATAATCATAAATAAAAGGAGAACTACAGGTGACTTGTCAGAAGGTTGTATTCTCATAAGCTCTCTGGTCAAATGGGATTATAAAAAGTCTATATAACAGGGAAAAATTAATCTGTTCAGATAACAGTGCTCTGACTACTGACTTGACCGTATCCTTAACACTTTCTTAGCCAATAGCTACGATCCCTAAAAATCCAAAAAAGAATAAAACCATGTAAGAGCAGCTGCTCTCGCCCCCTCCCCCCCATATATCTGGGACACATCCGAAAAATTAACAAAAATCCTAAGGAAATATGACCTTACAACCAGACTACATAAGAAATTGGCATCTCTTATCTGCTCCACCAAAGACCAGCCAAATCCCTTGGACCTACCAGGAGTGTACCACGTCCCTTGCAGTTGAAACTGTCCTACTACAACCAATATCAGGACTGAACACAAGGACTACATCTGGTTCCACCAATACAGCCACTCAGGACTTGCTGACCATGCTTTGGATACCCACCACAGGATACACTGGAAGAAGGCCACTGTATTACACTGCAGCAAATACAAGTATGAGAGATTATTCATCGAATCTGCCTCAGCTTTGAAAAACTTTTCAAACTTCAACAAATTTGGATGCATAAGACTGCCCCAAATTTGGGAAGCATACATTTTAAGATCGTCAGCACAACAGACAACCCAATTTAGCCCAATACGGGACACCATTTAGGACTTTCGGCCTTCTGTTGCCTTTATTCGGCCTTATTTGCTCAGTGTTAGTGCCTGTGTGCACATATATCATTGTTTATGTGATCCTTGATGACGGCAATGTAACATTGTTGAAATATAGGAAGGTATTAAAGTTTTCTTTATAATTAATATTCTAGTATATGCGGTCATTTCTTGAAAAATTAAAAGCTAGCCAACATATAAGCTTATCTACAACCTATTTCCATGGAACTTTAATAGCGTTTCCTCCTCATACAACTGCGACTGAGACAAGTGGAAGTATGCACATGGTATATGACTTGTTCTCCCTTTCATAATTTAAATGTTGTAGCCAATTCTTTTTCCCTGAATAATAATGATTATGATATATTAAAGAAACACACACACACACACACACACACACACACACACACACACACACACACACACACACACACACACACACACACAGGTCTATTTAATAAATTCTATTGGATGCATGATATTATACTTGTTGACAGCACATTATGCTTTCACTGTCTGCTCTTTATATATTTTTATGTCGCACATAAACCAGAAGAATTTGCTAGTGATAATGATGAAAACAGGCATGTTTATATTAAAAATCAATACAGTATATTACTGAACTAGCAATGTATACAATGAACCAGCAGTACAGTTTATTTGGTAGGAGAGCTGGTTAAGAAAAGATCACTAGGCTTCTTTTCTGGCTTGGTCTGTGAAGTCAAAGGGGAACCAGTATATGTGCAATTAGACTGCATGAAATCATCTTTTAGAGATAGGCAGTCAAAGTGAATAGAATGGTTGTCTGAATTAGGAGAGTGGCAAAGGCAGTAAATGAAAAGAAGGCAACATGCAAGATGTAGTTGGGATAGCTAAGGTGAAATTTTATCATGGAGGATGCTAACTGAGGTTTGGTAAAGAATAGCAGATTGGGTTTTACCATTAATGTTTGTACTGAAGGTCCAGATGTTAGTGAAATGGATGTGGAAGATTTTTTTTTTTTTTTTTATTGGATGGAATTTTGGTGTTATTTTGATATTTTTTTTTGTGGGGATATTTTTGCTATTTTTTGTTATATTTTCATCTTTGCTGTTTTTGTGAGATTTTTTTATATCTGTAGTTATTATTTGTCAAATGCACTAACAGTAATTAAACAATGCTCAGACTGTAAAATCTTTTAAGTACTCACTTATCACCAATACACCATAGCCCATTTTATGTACACCCATCCTGTAAGAGCAGGTTGGGACCATTATTTCATATAAATATTTCTCATCTGTCACATTGATTTTCTGCACACCATTTTCTGCAAATGATGATATTAGCTTGGTTCTTACTCCCATTTCTCGATGAGAAAGTAACTGCACAGACTAAAAAATAAATAAATAATAATAACTGTCATCTACAAGTGTAAAAATTCATAATAATCATAAGAATAATATTTCATCAGCTAAAACTTAATACAACTTATATTAATTTTCATAAATAAGAGATAAATTCTTTATGGAATGACTTCTATTGGGATTTACTGATAAATTATTTGTTTGAATTTAAAAGTGACAAGCAAAAAATGTATGAGAAATGAATATACATTACAGAAGGAATGAAAATGATAAAAAATTTTCTTATTTAT
Organism: Typopeltis vanoorti; assembly: GCF_054136105.1. NCBI lineage: Eukaryota > Metazoa > Arthropoda > Arachnida > Uropygi > Thelyphonidae > Typopeltis > Typopeltis vanoorti. The sequence goes on along the minus strand of NC_143562.1, from coordinate 30,665,825 downwards.
AAGGCATGAATTTTTGACCAATCACTGAGCAAATAAAAGGTTTCGATACACAAAATATGTTAGAAAAGCCAAATACCTTGTTTCCAACATAGTTTGTATTTCTCTTGTTTTTAAAGTAATTTAACAACATGAGAATAATAACCTGATTACAAATTTAATAAGTAAATTATTAACATTCTATAGAAAGAAAGGGGGTGAATATGAAGCTTTACATTAAGAGAACAATTTTCTTGTTCACTACACATAGTACAAAATGTAACATTTACTTCAATCACTCCAACAGTCTATAATCAGTGATATACATATACATATATACACACACACACCAGATAAACTATCCACTGTTTACCTTGTTTTTTTCACATATGCAAGACTGATCTAAAGAAGAGTGCATGGAAAGTGTAACAAGAATGAACACATTAGCAGATTTGGTTATAGAGCTCAGTACTGAGGATATTAAATAAGTAATTTAAATTTTCACAGATAATAAATTATACTATTGTTTTACTCAGTGCTGGACCGAACAAATTTGTGAATGTGGGCAAGATTTTTTTTTCCCCACCCTTTGGTCAAAATTGTATATGTGTATATAAAAATTATATATATATAGTGAATAAATAAATAATACTAATAAATAAATAAAATATTTTTCTTTATTATATAATGAGTACATAATTTTAACACAATTTATAAATACTACATAAATCACGTTAAATATGACAAAACAAATATGAAAAAATCTAAATCAAGAATTAAAAGTTTTAATTATTTAAAAAACAAGAAACCTTTCCAGCCTTAATTTCGGCAAAAGACTTTACTACTTCTTCTAGATCTAATGTCTCGGCTATATCACTTTCAATAGATCAAGTGGCTAAGCCATCTAATCTCTATTGGGACATTGTGGACCTCAAATAATTTTTAATAAGTCTTAATTTAGAAAAACTGCGCTCTGCACTTGCAACTGTAGTTGGGATTGTTAAAAGAATTCGTAGTGATGTGTACACATTAGGAAAAAGACTTATGCAGTTATTTGCACAAATATAATTTAATAATTCTTTGGGAGAATAATTAATTGATATCCTCCGAGACAATATCTTTAATTCATCTAATAAATCTATTCTTGAAATATCTTTTTGATCACCATCAGACAACAGTTTCTAAGTCGCAACAAGCTTTTTTTTACTGTATCATTATCAAATTTTAAGTTATCAATGGTAAAGAGAAACCCAAAAATTGATTCATATTTATTTAGCTGTTCAAATCTCTCAGTAATTGATGCTATTGCTGAATCAAGAATTACATTTAAAAAATTAATTTGAAACTGTCGCTCAAAATTAGTAATTGATTCGTCAGGACAATCATAATCGAATTGAGTTTTTACATGTCGAGTTCGTATGCTGTCGTTAGTTGGGAAATCAGCATTTAACCCAATATTTAGAGCAAAGTTATGGGCTTGGTGCTTAACTTTCAAAAAATTATTTTTGCTTCTGTACGACGTCAAGAATTTTTTTGTGACATCTAATGATTTCAAGGCTTCCATAATATTGCAGAGATATTTTGCAATTGTTTGCTAGATGCATTGACTTCAGTTAGAATGTCATACCAAACAAATGCGCCAAATATAAACTTGAAAGAATTAATTTTTTTTGCTAACGAACTAGCTTCCAATTTTGTTTTAATGCCTTGTTGCCCAATTAAGCTGTCATCTTCTGTGATGAAAATTAAAGCTTCATGTATTTCTTTTACTTGATTTCGTATTGCTTTTACAGCTTCGACGCGACTTTCCCATCTCGTCGTGCATAAAGGTTTTAAAGTAAAATTTTGGATGTGATCTCCTATATTGGAGGTGGACAACATCCACTGTTGTCCACCTCCAATATCAAAATTACTCATTTCACAATTCCTTTCAGCACAAAGGTGGCACCTGTGTCTTTGTGAGATCAGACATTACATGCCAGAAAATGGCTAATTTAGAATCCACTGTTTTTGACTTCCTTTGGCATCCCCTGGCCCCATTTAGTAATATTCATCTGTTGTATTTACCAGTGTCTCCAAATTCTGATAACTACTCAGACCTCTTCACATTCCTCTCCATGAAAGTCACCCACCTGCCATCCAGTCATCCCTATAGTGAGGTCATTTCCTTAGGTGACTTCAATGTCCATAATTCCAACTGGCTCTCCTTTTCCAACACCACTAACCAGGATGGATGAGAGGTGGAAATCTATACAATAAGCAATGACCTAATGCAAATTGTTCATTTACCTACATGAATTCTTGATAACCCTCTTCACTCACCTAATACTCTGGATATCTTTTAACCAAGTCTCCCTGCAAATACACTATACAGGGAGACACTAAACACCTCCGCTCTTGACAACTAAAAAACAATTCTGTACAAGTCTCCTCTCTTACAGAATGCACTTCAAGCCATTTCTGACCTCGCATCCTCTGGCACTACAAAGATGCCAAATGGGATGACATTCACAATTTTTACCCCATTCCATGGTCTGACTATTGCTTCAGCTCATCCGACCCTAACACCTGTTCCGAATGAGTCAGAAAAATTATCCTACTGATATGATGGCCTTCATTCCCAAAGTTATCAATAACTAACTTCTCCACTACCTATAAGCTGACCAATTAATCAGTGACAACCAGTATGAATTCTGCATTTAAGATCTACAGCTGAAGCTCACATTGCACATATCCACTACTAGATATGTGCAATGTTTCTCTATGCTGTCACTCTTGACATTTCCAGAGCTATTGATCATGTCTGACATTGAGGCCTGCTAAACAAACTGCCATCCTTTGGTCTACTTGCCACCCTCCATAATTGGGTAGCCAGCTTTCTCTCTGGTTGTTTGCCGCATAACATGGTGGATGGTTTCCTCTCTTCAAGCATCACCACCAATGCAGAAGTGACTCGGAGCTCTGTTCCATCACCTAACCTCTTTCTCTGAATCACCACTAACACAGCTTTGTAAACAATAATACTCTCTATTCATCCTCCTCATTTGGCAAACCATGCAGTGCACAGATATCTTAAGAGCTGATCTTTGGCAAACATCACATCAGTAGCTTCGTCTCCATCATTGTCATCCAAAAAACTAAGAACTTTCTTTCATTCAAGATGCAAATTTACTTCTGTAATAGTGTCTTTTTCACATAAGTGGCACAGGCAGACTGAAGATTTGGTTACTGGCTTCCTGTTGTACTTTCTCAACTTGAGGTCTTCATAGACCACAGAAACTGAAATATTGGTTTAGCTATGCATTGCCTTTTGGCAAGAAAAATTAGAATAATTTCTTTCTTAATAGGATACATCCAAAAGACAGATATAACATACACATAGGTAGGCTTAGGTGTTGGTTGTTATAACAATATAAATTAAGGATGCCAAGAAATTATATTCTTGGTTTAATCCTTTATCCATGTGTAAACAAAGTTTGTACCTGAAGTAACTTCAAGACTGGGCAACTCATATATATAGAGTTGTTATAACACTTCAGAGTATAAACAACATGAGAGGAAAATTCATTTATTGAACTAACTAATATTTCACAAGATTTCCAACTAGCATTTTCAGAGTACAAATTACAAATGTGGTAAACAAAAAGCACTTAATTATATCATTGTATAAGCAATTCAAATGAAAAAGAACTGATGTCTTAACAAGGTGTCCTCTAGGCATTTTCAGAAAAGCTAAGTTAAATGTGGTCTTAGAAAGATGGTCTCCCAGATCTTTGGTAAATTAATGCAGCCATACTTGTTGAGGTTCAGGACAGTGTTTCACAGCTGATGATGATTCTATGCATGATCACAGACAGTTTTTGTTCTTCAAGGTTTAAGTCTATTAGTCTGTCCAAAGGGATAAGTTGAGGGCACTAAGGAACTTGACACTCCAAGATGTGCAAGAGAATAGAGCTGATTCTTAGGAGAATGGAAGAAGGTTGAAGCTTGATGTGTGGTTTGAAAGCAGCATGAAGATTTTATTTGCAGAAAACTTTAGCTGTCTTTTCTGTTGTACCCAACATTGTATCAATATTATATCCCAAATATAAGAGATGGGAATAGATTTTATTGTGATCATGTATACTGAGCAGGAGGAATGGAGAACATGCAGTATTTTATCTACGAGTGGGGAGGGGGGGATACAATGTCTTTTAATAACTGAATTAGAGGCATAATAATTTATCTTATTTTCATTCCTCCAATCTAGGTTTCAGTTTGATCCACAGACTTGGATATTGTTGAATCAAAGAAATTCTAAAGCCAGCTATGGTTTATTTAATGTTAGATATCTTAAGCGAGGAATCGTCTATCTCAATGCAGGAATTCCTAATACACCAGGTTTAATGGCTGAATGAAGATAAGCAACTAGAACATCATGTGTAGTCTAAGCCAAGATCTAACTGCTTGATGTATTTGTTTATCTAGTCTACTGAGGATGGTCAAAGTCTGTTTTCCTAATACTAAATAATGGAATTATTTAGTTAGCACAAATTAATTTAATGATGCAATGCATTACTGAGACTTCAATGGAGCTTTATAAAGCTTATCCAGAAATATGAAAGTTGACTCAACCAAGGTCATCATCCAGCAGCCGAAAATATTAATCCCAAGTGCTACCACTTGTTCAAAATACTGATAGGTTTAAGAGGATGGTTGAAAACATTAAAGATGTAATCCTGGACTTTCATTTTCCTATCATGACCTGATGGTATTAGGGTGATGGTAAGACCTCTGGGAGTAAAATACTGAGCAGCATGGTCTAACAACTCCTGAAGATCCATCTTAGTTTCAGCAACAAGTATCAAATCATCTGCAAATGTCATCACATTTATCATAACAATATTAAAAGTAAATGATAAGGGATCTCCTTGTGTAATGCCATGTATAGAAGGAACAGATGATATTTTATCTCTAATACTAATAGATGACTTACTACACTAGTGGCCAAAATTGGAAAAATTTTGGAATAATTGGAAAACCTTTTTAAAAATTTTGGAATAATTGGAAAAAGTGTATTTCTGAGGTTTGATGGTTCATAACACCACTTTTTTTTGGAATAATACCATAAAAGTATATATCAATGGAAAGATAATTTAATCAAGAATGTAATACAATAACTTTTATGAAGGATTTTTATATTAAAACAGCAGTTAAAAAGAAGAAAAGTGAAGCACATAGAAAAAATGAGATATACAAAAATTCTCACAATGCGAGTTAATACTTAGTTGGGTAACCTTTAGCATTAATTACAGCCTTACAATGCCTTCCCATGGAGGTGAACCAAGTTTTTTAGTTCTGCAGCTGTTATAATGTGAGACCAAGATTGAATTATTGCTTCTGTTAATAGGGTTTTATTGCTGGATTGCTTCTGACTAACAAGTTTCTTTAGTCGGCTCCACAGATTTTCAAATGGGTTAAGGTCTGGGCTATTCCCGGCCATTCCAGCAGTGGAATATGATTATCTTGAAACCATTTTTTGCACACAGCAGCAGCAACATGGCATGGAGCTGAATCCTGTTGAAATATAAATGCTTCGTTATCTTGGAAAAGATCACGTGCGGAAGGCTTCAGTTTGGGCTCAAGTATTTCATTTATGTATTTTTGGGCATTAATATTCCAATTAATCACACAAATTCTGCCCACACCTCTTGATGTCATACAACCCCAGATCATAACACTAAGTGAGCGTTTCATGGTAGGTGTAATGCGATCAGGATGCAAATCTTCTCCGATTCTTCTCCTTACGTATTTTATGCTATCACTACTAAACAGGGAGGTTTTGGTCTCATCACTCCAAATAACATTGTCCCATTGTTCCGCTGTCCAGTTAACATGGGTTTTAGCGCAGTTTAATCTTTTCAATCTTTGTTTGAGAGATAAAAATGGCTTTTTTCATGGAATTCTAGCATTTAGACCAAATTCCTGCAGTCTGTGCCAAACAGTCCTTGCACTCAACTTCACATTGTATTGCGCAATTTCATCTTGTATGCACCCAGATGATTTTCTTCTGTCACGTAGGCAGAGTCTCTCAATTCTTCTGTCATCACTTACTGTTGTGCACCTTTTCCTGCCTTTACCAGTCTGGTTTTATAGTGACTGAGTCTCCTTATACCTCTTCAAAAATTTAGAAATGCCACCTTTGGGTTAAGTTTCAACGAATTTTTCTTCTAATTTCTTCATAACTGTAGCTTCGTTCACTTAACAGTACTATTTTACATCGCTTTCTGGGTGACCAATCAACTCTTTGCACCATTTCTTTAATTTTATTACGTTTTACAAGCTCACTAAATGAAAGAACACAAAAAAAAAAACCAACCAACCAACTTGATAGCTATCGCATAACACACTAACAAATGTCCTCCTGTCAGCTCCAATACATGACATCAATAGCTGAATCCTACTGTGACCTTACTGGCTCACTGCCAAAACAAGATGACACCTGATTGGCTCTCTAAACACTCATGCTCATTGGCTGCATTCAAATGAAGGAAAGCTACTTCATATCAACCTAAGCAAGTTGTGCGTCTTTTTTCTGGTTATTTGGCTATAACTTTTCATAGAATGATAATTGAAGAAACTTAGTTGCATTACATTCTTGATTAAATTATCTTTCCATTGATATATAATTTTATGGTATTACACCAAAAAAAAAGTGGTGTCATGAGCCATCAAACCTCAAAAATACACTTTTTCCAAAAGGTTTCCACAATTTTGGCCACTAGTGTATATAACTCAGAAATATAATCTTTAAAAAAGAACAGGACAACCAAACCTTGAAAGTGCTTCAAGACTAGCAGTATGGGAGACATTGTCAAAACTTTCTGTAAATCGAGGCAATCATAAGTGAAACTCGCAATCAATGAGCTTTAGAAATTAAGACAGTTAACATGATGATATTTTTGGCACATTCATCAGCAGGAATAAAGGCTCTGTGCTTAACATCATGAGGAAATATCTTCTGTAAATACTTGACCAATATTTTGTGGAATAATCATTTAGATATAATTTGTACCCTTTTCACTGTATTCTGCATCACCTGGGAAACCAGGAGACAGACCAGATCTGATGATAGAGACCTACAAACTTCTGAAAGGGCCATACAAGATACCAGTGGATGAGGAGAGGACAAGAAAAGACATCCTTGGAAGTTGAGAATAAACCCAGTCAAAAAAAGGTGTGAAAGCTAGATTTTTCCAATCACAGAGCAGCAAGTGATTGGAACAACTTGTCTTTCTAAGTGGTGAGTGCAGATAATGTGAATGAATTCAAGAGAAGGTAGGACAGGTGGTGTGAGTAATATGTGGCCCATTTTCATCAGTCTGATTCCCTGGAGGTCTGGTAATAATAATATTAAACTTTTTAAACCATGGTTTATCAGAAGAATGATTGATTATAGTCAAGATAACAGGCATATTCATTTTGCAGAATCTTTATTCAGCTTGAGTTAAATTGCAAGATGATAAACAGTAAAACAAAAGATTCACACTATTGTAGATCATTAGTTAAGGCAATGTTAGATGATTTTATTTATCAATTTAGCAAACCACACAGTAATTCAGATGAATTTGTAACAAAGCCTTGTAAAGAGACAAAATGACTTGGATATCTCATTATACCAAAGTGCATAACTTTACATATACTAACATTGAACTGACAGCCATGCTCACAATTTCAGATTACTGAAATCATTCTATTTGATAGAATCATTCTATTCGATATTCTTTCATATCGATGTTCATTCCAGCATTGCAATTATCTTCTGAGTTGTATTCACAATATTTGTTATACAGTCTCTGAATTTCAATATCCTATCTACTCAAACTCCAAGATCCCTAGTCTGGTCAATTTTTTCTAGTATAATCCCACCATTGGATATATCATTATACCAAAGCATAACTTAACATATACTAACATGCTCACAATTCCAGCTTCCTGAAATCATTCTACAATGCTGCATGTCAATTGCATTTCTGATTACTCTGCCTATCTTTGAATCAGCAAATAGCTGTATGCCACCTATCAAATCCTTCACAATATCATTAATGTAAAAATGAATAACAATGGACCAAGGACTCATTCATGGGGAGTATCAACTTGTTACCTTATATCTTGCAGACTCACATCTGCAATATACCACTTTTTGATATTTGTCAGTTAGTCATCTCTTATCCAAGCAAATAGTTTATAATCCAATTATTATAAAACAATCAGATCAAACTATTAGCTAAACCATAATTAAACTATAATGATCGGTCATTCATTTTATGGCAAAAAATGTACAAATGCTCTGTTTAGCAAGGAAAACTCTCTTATCCATACTTGAAGTAGAAAAAGCCATCAAAAATCTGAAATGTGGAAAGGCAGCAGGAATAGATGATATTCGACCAGAAATACTCAAGTATGGAGGTATAAAGTCTTACAGTGGCTGCACTGTAGTTCAGAAGGCTTGGACAGAGGGACGAATTCCAGATGATTGGAGTAGAGCTCTCATAGTACCCGTATATATATAAAAGGGAAATAAAACTGAATGTGAGAATTAGAGGTATTTCTCTGATGAGTGTTTCTAGTAAGGTATACTTGAGAAATGGTTGAGAAGGATTGTGGAAGAGAAGCTTGGTGGAGAACAAGCTGGATGCAGGCCAAATAGAGGCTGTCAGGATCAGATTTTCACTTTACGACAGATAGTTGAGAAATCATGGGAATATAATAAAGATCTGTATTTAAGTTTTGTAGATCTGGAAAAGACATATGACAAGGTGCCAAGAAAGAACAGTTATATGGTGTCAATAGACATCATATAACTGCTACAGTTATATGGTGTCAATGGGGCATTATATCAAGCAATACTTCGTCTTTATTTGAGTTGTAAGTCAGCAATTAAAATCGAAGGAAGTACAGGAAGATGGTTTAATGTTAAATCTGGTGTCAGACAAGGATGTACAATATCCCCTCTGTTATTCAATATCTATATGGATCACATTATGAAGGAAAGTGGTATTAAACCTGATATCAAAATTGGCAATGTTAATGTCAGCTCTTTGCTGACATTAACATCCCAGATGATGTTATACTTCTAAATAAATCTGCTACAAGTCTGCAAGATTCCCTGACTAAACTGAATAACTGTTGTAATAGATATGCTATGAAGGTCAGCATTAAAAAAGACAAAGGCAATGAAAATAGGCAGAAACATTGAAAATATCAACTGCATTTGTGAATGGAGAACCTAGAACAAGGGAAACATTTCAGCTACTTAGGCACGATTTTTAGTGAAGATAGTAAATTCAATACGGAAATAGACAACAGAATCAACAAAGCTGGTATGGTATGGTAGGAAGTCAAATGAATAAATTTATATGGAATAAGAGAGAAATAAGCCAAAACACTAAATTAGCTATATACAAGACAGTGTTCAAACCAATTTTAACTTATGGATCTGAGAACTGGGTTAGAAGTAAAACACTTGACCAAAGATTAGAGACTGCAGATGAGAGTGCTGAGAAAGATTGGGGGGACATGAACAGATGGCATCAATGGCAATATCATATTAAAAACGAGGATATTAGGAAAGAACTTGATATTGTCAGCATCCAGGAATGCATTAGCAGAGCTAATCTAGGTCTTTTTCCTGGTGGTCTTCCTCCAGGAAAAAGACCTAGAGGAAGACCAAGATATAGATGGATTGATACAGTAAAAAGTGCCTCAGAAGACAGAAATATAAGACTTGATAATATTGGAGTCTTCACAGGTAACAGACTGATTTGGAGGAAAATTGTAGATAGGAAGTTAGTAATGGTGTAAATTTTTCATGTAGTACTATCATATCCTATACACCCCCCCCCCCCCCGTTTGAAGGTATATATCAGGAATTTGATGATGATTGTTACTTAATGTTGTAACTTAAATGCATAATAATTTAATCAGTGGCATCACTACTTTTGCAAGATCTTGAGATCCTGCTGCAAAATAAAAATACATAACATTCACTTAAATAGGCCACAATTTGTCGGTGGTGCTTTTAAGTCTTGGATATCAGTGTATTTATTATTATTATTACATAACACTTTCAGGGAGTCCAAAGACTTTCAGGGAGTCCAAAGAATCATCAACGAGGGGGGGTACCTACTCTACAACTCTCTGTCTCCGTCATTCCACCAGCCACAACTATCTTCATCATCTTCACCAATGCCATCTACCGCTGACCACCACCACTAGTATTTTCACAAACAAACATCCATGCCCATGGCGGGATTCGAACCCACAGCCTTTTGGTTGGAGAACGGATACGCTAACCACTCGACCAACCAGGGCAGCTTAGGTAAAGTTTTAAATATTTAAAAACTTTACTTTACTTTATAGTCCATATGAAATATGAATTGCAAAAACTATGCAAAACTCATGCACACAAACTTTCACATAATGTATAAACAAATGAAGCACAAAAATACTATTGAACAACTATGATTTTTGAATACATGGAAACAGATTTTTTTTGACACAGAATGTGAAGAAATTTGGTATAAAAAACAGGTGGGACAGGAATATAATAGTATTATTTATTAGCCAGTTCAAAACGGCTGTCAGGGTCAGTTAAACCTTATCAAAATGGACCAATAAAAGGCAAATATATAGATGCTTGGTCAGTGTCTATGTCTTCTAAGTGGTCCATACTAAGGCAACTCGTGAATGCCAGGGAATGTATTCCTGTAAGCTCTCTGGTCAATTATCTTACGAAACTTTCATAGTTTCTACATTCAGCTTTGAAATAATGCTGGATCTAATATCCACTTGACTTATATAATTTTACATCGCTGATTATAAATAAATTTATAATTTTATCATTTATGATAAAAAATTTCATTTTTTATTATAAATGATCCATTAGTCTATACTTATCAAACTGTCATCTACCAAATGATACAATTCTACTTACCACATGCTCATGTGCAGACAAAACCAGATGGGGATTGAGGTGACGAAGAGCCTAGTTTAAAAAAATGAAATTTTTTTTACAAAAATGTGAAAGGTTTTCAAATGTGCTGGTTATTACAAGGAAGTCCAGCCACTTTTATACAATGTGAATTAGACTGAGAAGTTAACTTCATGTAACACACACAAAATCAGCTAATAATTCTTTAAAGGACCTTTTAGCAATAGTAATAATTGACATAATGAAGATTTCTTGCTTGGCATTACTGTTTTAGCCTTAAGCAAATAAGAATCAGTCTTATAATGCCAAACAGCTTGCTGAAACAAGGCTTGATCATGTTGGATTGAAATGTATAGCTTAGGGAGAATTTTTTTGTTTCAGCTGAATATTTACAAGCACATGCTGAATTGGATGAATATTCAACTGAATATTGTGCATCTCTACATTTAGTGCAGCTATCTCAAAGCACCACAGATATAATGAAACATTAAAAGAAAGTCACTATACCAAACAGTTAACTATGATAAAGGATTTCTGGGGTCCCTAAGTAGTCTGCTATAGTGAAAGTCAACAGTATGTATCAGCATTCTTATACAGTTCTTCAGTTTGATCAGTATTTTTGTTCCAATTAGGCAGAATGGATAAAAAATCTTTTGTTTTAATGAATGGTCCGCATAGTCCGCTTGACTTTCATAGTTTCTACATTCAGCTTTGAAATGATGCTGGATCTAATATCCGCTTGACTTATATAATTTTACATTGCCAATTATAAATAAATTTATAATTACAATTATTATTTATAATTTTATCATTTACGATAAAAAATATTTATTTTTTATCATAAATGATCCATTAGTCTATACTTATCAAACTGTCATCTACCAAATGACAAATGTCTAATATTTCTTAAACAGTTGACTCTCGCTATGGCAAACTTATAAGAAGCATAGTGGTAATTTGTTACAGTGGGTAGTTAGCTAATGAATTTCTTTTAGAATAGCATTCTGCCCATGAGAGTTTGGTTTGGAACTTTTCAGTAGTTTCTTACAGTGAGTAAGTTTATAATGGTGTTTACCATAGTGAGAGTTGATTATAATACATGCTAAAGCAATCTTTTGATTGCTTTAGCATGATATGAGGATTCTTATTCAGATGTGTAGCAAAACATTTATTGCTACTTTTGTAATGGTATAAACTCACATCATATTATGACTAGGGTTTCTAAGTCTCAGCTATTTTCCTGTTACCAGGACCAAACATTTTTTCCAAGTCCTAGAAATTCCTGAGATTATACAATTTTACCCTTCAAAATTATTTTTTAAGTATATTTTTATTTATTATTTTATCATATTTTTATACAATGCACCAATAACTGCTACATAAATGGCATGATTTAAGCAAAGTAAATTTTCAACTGAACTTTCACATCCAAATTTAGCATTATCCTAATTTCATCTGTCATTATAGCCATAAAATAAATAAATAAATATATATATATATATATATATATATATATATATACAGTATATATTCAAGAGACCAAGTAATTTTATATAAACTTGGTTTTTAATATTATTTCCCAAGTAAGCAAACAGACAAGTAAGTCAAGTTTGCACCAACTCGTGGTAAAGGTGGATTAAGCTCTGATCACTTTCCTTATTATTTTTCCCTTAATGTAAAGCACATCCCCTTGCGGAGATGTATGATGGTATGCATTAAAGGCAATGGTCACTATCCATACTGGTTTCGACCTTTATTGAGGTCTCGTCAGTGGGAGCCGGACCTGACAATGCTAAGGTTGAAGTAATGCAGAGTTAAAAAAACTTTCTACTTCTATCTCTCATCCTGAGATTTTATTTAATATGGTCAAAGTACCTTGTTTAGGTAACATTCATAAGCTCTGCATTACTTCAACCTTAGCATTGTCAGGTCTGGCTCCCACTGACGAGACCTCAATAAAGGTCGAAACCGGTATGGGTAGTGACCATTGCCTTTAATGCGTAGCATCATACGTCTCCGCAAGGGATGTGCTTTACATTAAGGGAAAAATACTAAGGAAAGTGATCAGAGCTTAATCCACCTTTACGAGTTGCCTCAGACTTGCACTACGTGCAGGTGCAGACTTGACTTACTTGTCCGTTTGCTTACCTGGGAAATAGGATTAAAAACCAAGTTTATGTAAAATTACCTGGTATCTTGAATACATAATATACCCAAGTTAAAAAACTTTCTACACACACACATATATACACACACACACACACACACACACACACACACACACACACACACACACACACACACACACACACACACACACACACACTTCTTGAAAATAAGTTAACAGCACCCGAATGTGCAAGGTGCATTGTGGCATGCAACGAGTCACATGTTTGTAGCCAGTATGAATTGGAGGAATATGATGCTCCCAAGTTAGGCCAACTGTGTCTGGGGTGAAATGGCTGCAAGAAAGGCAACTAATGCATTTTGAAAGCAGTGTTGTGATAGGGTGTCATGTTGCAGGCTTATTCTTCTTCTTCTGCAGCTTCTCCCACTTAAGTGGGATCACTGTTTGTAATGAGTTTCCTCCACACCTTCCTGTCTTGGGCTGTCACCACATCCAAGTTCTTCATCTTCAAGTCCTCTTCTACCAGCTCTCTCCATCTCTTCTTTGGCTGCCCACGCTTCCGCCTTCCTTGCACATCCATCTGCATGACCCTTCTTCCCACATATTCGTCCTCCCTCCTCATCACATGACCAAACCATCTCAACCTTGCCTCCTGTATTTTCGCTCCTAAGTTCATAACTTTCACTGTTCCCCTGACATAGTCATTTCTCAGACGATCCTTTCTGGTCACACCGCACATCCACCTAAGCATTCTCATCTCTGCTACTTCCATCCTGCTGATATTATTTTTCCTCAGGGCCACAGTTTCTATAGCATATGTCATAGCTGGCCTCACTACTGTCCTATAAATTTTGCCTTTCAGATTGATCGGCACCCTCTTATCGCATAACACTCCAGCCATTTCCCTCCAGTTCCTCCAACCTGCTTGTATCCTGCATCCCACTTCCTTCTCAGCTCCTCCATCTTCTTCCACTGTTGAACCTAAGTATCTAAAGTCTCTCACCTTCCTGATGACATTTCCTTCCAGCTCCAGATCCGTCTCCTGGCCACCGCCCACTGCGCAACACATATACTCTGTCTTATTTCTGCTCAGTCTCATACCTCTCTCTTCCAGTACTTTTCTCCATCTTTCCAGTTTAGTTGACGCTTCTTCTCTTGAATCTACACACACCAAGATGTCATCTGCATACAACATTGTCCAAGGTGCATCTTCTCTCACCTCCTCTGTTACCACTTCCATCACAATATTAAACAGAAACGGACTTAATGCTGACCCTTGATGCAAGGCTTATCTATTCGACAAATTATTGACAAATTGGGCCACTCCAGGTATAATATCAAACAATGATATTATACTGAGAGAAGCACAAGACAATCTTGTGCTTCCATCACCACATTCACCGAACATGACTGTAGGGTGCTATGAAGGATAATATGTATTAACCATCATTCGTTGGCTGACACATTGAATGCTGAGTTCCAGGCATCAACTGGAATACGAATCTGCACAAAAATATTCAGAACCAAGGCTCACAACATGGTAGGACAGCAATATGCAAGCCCCACATTACTGGAATCAACATGAGCGTGTACAGTGAGACATGGGAAGCTTGGAAACCTGTGTTATAAAGCGATAAATCATGTTACACCCTCTATTGAGCAGATGGACAGGTGTGGACATGGTGGATACCTGGTGAATGTCTCTTACCAGAGTGCGTAACCCCAACTATGGCATCACTGGTTCAGTGATGCCATGAACACTGAACATTCTGGACAATTCAATGTTTCTTATTTTATGGCGTTTCTACAGAAATGACCATTGTCTCTTTTAGCAAGACAATGCACTGTGTCATAAGGCTGCTGCTGCTGTAACTGCGTGGTTTGTGGACATGAACATCACCACACTTGACTGGCCTGATCTCAACCCTATTGAACATTATGTGGGATGAACTGGTGCACCAGGTGAGGTCAAGGGATGTCTTCCCCACAATAGTCCAGGAACTCATTACATGCCTACAGCAAGAATGGTCTAAAATTCTCATTGATATGCTTGTGGAAAGTATGTCCTGTAGGATTGCTGCAGTCATTACAGCAAAAGGAAGCTCTACATCTTATTAAGGTGGGCACCATGGCTGTTTGTTCCTCATACTAAGGTGTTTGTTGACTTCATTCCAAGCAGTGTGTGTGTGTGTGTGTATGCATATACCCCCCCCCACCCCAAATTATTCACAATTCTTACATTAGTGAGTTGACAATATTTTGAATATCAACTGACAAACATTTTTCTTGGTATACAAAATCCTAAGTTAAAATTTTTGCATCGTCTGAATGAACAACAATACTGAAGTACCTTTTATTTACAATACTGATCAGTTTATCCAAAGTAAGAATAACCAGTTGATCCAATTCTGTTAATTATTTAATTTTTGGTATTTGTAATTCTTTTTTTTATATTCATAGAAGTCAAAATTAACTTGAATTTCTCTAACTGGTTCTTTGGTTCTGCTTTGAAATTGATTCATGTATAAAAACTATTGGGAACAATTGTTTGAAATGAGCTGTCTAGACAATCTCATTTAACTTTCTTTCTTTTACAAAAGTTTAAAATTGAATACGAATTCAATTTTAAACTGGATTGTTAGATAGTGTTAGATCACTTAATAAAATTTGCTTTGGACAATAACTGTACTGAACTTCTGCTCCTTTTTTCATTTCTTAAAGTGTTCCTTAACTTTGGATTGATTTATTTTTATTCTGGAACTAAAATGAAAATATTAAAATTATAAAAATTAATAAAAATTAAAAATTAGGAATACTTTTTACCTTATCAAGTTATCTATCAAATGTGACCCAAATTTAAAAGTTAAAATGATAACTTCAGCAACAGCATGAAAGTCTGTTGGCTACTGGAATAGTGATCTTTTCTTTTTGTTTAACTAATGAATTGCCTGATAAGAAGTGTAATTCAGTGAATGAATTGGCTTGAAGCAGCTAGTATAGTAAAAATGTGTATTTATGTGTGGCTGTTTCACTGCACTTGATTCAGTCACACTAATCATATATTGCTGTATTATACTTAAAAGACAAAAACACTCATTTTACTAAAATTAACTAAAATTACTAAAATTAAAAATTCTAATAAATGCAACACTTTTCTGTTTCAGATGTGTAAATTTAAATTTATAAAATGTCTCAAGTCTCTAGCTGCACTTCCTGGAACAGAAACCCTAATTATCAGCAAATAAACTATGAATTTATTAAGTCTACAGATACTTTCTTGATTCTAACCAGTATCCTTGGACCCTTCATTCAGGAGATGATGATCAGCAATCATTATGAATAATTATGGAAACACACTACCAATGTTAGAGAACTTACTTTAATTCATTACATTAAAACAAAATTGTTTCAACTTTTATATCAAGGTCATTCTCAGGAATAAATATACATACATGGGATCACAAGCAATGTCAGTACACACTACTGTGAACTAAGTATAACTGCTATGGCCAATTGTTGACCACAGCCTGACCTCTGGTGAAAATCGAAAAAGTCAATCCATAAATACACTGGTAAAACTATGTCAGCAGTTACTAGTTTCCAGTTACTAATAGTCCTATTCTTTTATTAAAGTTCTGTTTGTTGTTTGAGAGCCACTGAATCATTATCCACAGACCAAATCTCAACAAAAATGATGGCTTAAAAGTCTCAAGGATTTGGATGGACTCACCTGCAGCCCATATCCAGGTTTGGTTTGATGCAAAGACATGGTGTCTTTTCAATCATTCCTGTGACACTCTTTACAGAATAGGTCAGCTTTTCTGTACTGAAGGAACTTGATATTTGTTTGCATTTGTCTATCCTTGGACCATAGAAGCCACTCAGAAACAAGGACCTACAACCAAGAACATAGCTGGAAGTGGGAACTAAAGTTTTAGCAAGCGACTGCTGAAGCTGAGGTATCTGATTCTGTGGAAGAAAGTCCAAAGCCATGCTCAATCTACTATAATGATGATGATAACATATATTTATGTACTCTGATGCAGATGCAAACAGTTCTTCCAAGCACATAGGCATCAGATATTCACTTTACGACAAATAGTTGAAAAGTTATGAGAATATAACAAAGATCTGTATTTAAGTTTGTAGATCTTGAAAAAGCATATGACAAGGTTCCTATTCAAAACGCTACAGTTGTATGGTGTCAGTGGATCATTATATCAAGCAATACTTAGTCTTTATTTGAGTTGTAAGTCAGCAGTTAGAATTGAAGGAAGTACAGGGAGATGGTTTAATGTTAAATCTGGTGTCAGACAAGGATGTACATTATCACTTCTGTTATTCATTATCTATATGGATCACATTATGAAGGAAAGTGGTATTAAACCTGATATCAAAATTGGAGATGTTAATGTCAGATCCTTGCTTTATGCAGATGATGTTAAACAGGGTGTCCCAAAATTCACACAAGAAGTAATTTTGATAGAAAACACAGGTTTTTAATTAAAAATTGTAATTTCTTATTGATTCATAAAGTATACAGTATAGGGTTATGCATGGAATAGCATATCGGGTAAATGGCCTCAACGGCTTTGCTGGCACATACGCACTCTTTTGTTGAAATTTTCCATGACCGTTTTGCATAAATGTGGCTGAATTTCGTTGATACAGCGCTCAATTTCCTCCTTCAAGGTGTGGGTGGCCGTGGGCTTGTTGGCATAAACCTTAGACTCCAAAAACCGCAAAGAAAAAAGTCCAACGGTGTTAAGTCACATGATCTGGGCGGCCAATTCTGATCACCAAAATGGGAAATTACACGACCAGGAAATGACTCATGCAGTAATTGAATTGTTTCTAGGGCTGTATGGCATGTGGCACCGTCTTGTTGAAACCACATGTCGTCCACATCCATATCTTGCAATTTAGGCACAAAAAACTGGATTATCATGTCGTGATAGCGAGCACCATTAACTGTTATTGCCTTACCAGCCACATTTTCGAAGAAGAATGGACCGATGATGCCTCCAGCCCAAAATCCGCACCAAACAGTGACACGTTATGGATGCATTTGTTTCTCAACAATCACTCGTGGATTTTCTGAACCCCAAATGTGACAATTTTGTCGATTAACGAAGCCATCAAGATGAAAATGAGCCTCATCGCTGAAGATGATTTTGTTCGAAAAATAAGCATCCACTTGTTGTTGTTCCATAATCCATTCAACGAACTCTCTTTGCTGTGTGCGGTCAGTAGGCTTCAGTTCTTGAGTCAATTGAACTTTGTAAGCATAAAGATGCAAATCTTTCGTGAGAATACGCTGTAGAGAGCTTCTCGAAATGCCCAATTCAAGACCATGGTGCCGAATTGATGTTCCTGGACTCTCAGCAACACTCTCACGAACTACTTTAATGTTTTCTGTTGAATGACTTGTTGAAGGACGGCCAGAGTGTATAAGATCACTAATTGATCCAGTTTCCTTGAATTTTTTAATTAATCTTTTCACAGTTGATGAAGTTAAATCACTATTCCAACCATATTTTATACGAAAATTGCGAACTGTAGCTGCCAAACCTTCATTATTTTTAAAATATTGCTCAACAATGAAAATGTGTTGTTCTTTCGTGTAGCGCTCCATTTTTAATAACCCTGAACTGTCAGCTGTCACGCTGTCTTTTTTTTCTCATTGGCAACACTTTACCGCACAAATGGTGCTAAATTTAAATCTTGTGTGAATTTTGGGACACCCTGTACTTCTAAATAAATCTGCTACAAGTCTGCAAGATTCCCTGATTAAATTGAATAACTGTTGTGATAGATATGGTATGAAGGTCAGCAATAACAAGACAAAGATAATGAAAATAGGCAGAAGCATTGAAGATATCAGCTGCATTGTGAATGGAGAACCTATAGAACAAGTAAAACGTTTCGGCTATTTAGGCACGATTTTTAGTGAAGATGGTAAATTAAATATGGAAATAGACAAACAGAATCAACAAAGCTGGTATGGTAGGAAGTCAACTGAATAAATTTATATGGAATAGTCAAAAAACTAAATAACCAATTTTAACTTATGGATCTGAGAGCTGGGTCAGAAGTAAAACACTTGACCAAAGACTAGAGACCGCAGATATGAGAGTCCTGAGAAAGATTAGGGGCGTGAACAGATGGCATCAAAGGCAATATCTTATTAAAAATGAGGATATTAAAATGGGCAAGGAAAGATTAGCCAAACAACTGGCAGGAAAAACACTAGAGGAAGACCAAGATATAAGTGGATTGATACGGTAAAAAGTGCCTTAGAAGATAGATATATAAATATAAGATCTGACAATGTTGTAGCTTTGACCGGTAACAGATTGATTTGGCAGAAAATTGTAGGTAGGAAGTTAGTAATGATGTAAATTTTTCATCTAGTACTATCATATCCTGTACACCCTTCAAGGGTAAATGTTAGGAAGATGATGATGTACTAGGCATATTTATAGATACTTAAACGGTTTACACATGTAAAAAAAAATACAGAACTTTATTCAAGAACTGATATATTTCATCCAACGTAACATGAATGTCATCACGGAAAAAGACATTCAAAAGATGAATGAAAAGTATGAGTTATGTAGTAGGTGCTTACTAGCTCGTGTCTCGGTTACAGCTGAGTTGAGAGGATTGCACTACTAAATGAGCAGTTGTAAAAGTTTGTACAGATGAAATAGTCAATAGACATCAGATTACTTTTAATTTTATTTATCTAAAAAGGGGATCAGAAGAGCTGATCACCTGAGCTCTATGTACAAGACATTACTTTTGATAATACCTATCTTCTGCAATGGATGATGGTATGAAGATGAAGGAATCTATCTACAAGTAAAGGTTTTCAATAAATTTTCAATAAACTGAAAATTCAACATGCCGTGCAGGATTCTGAATTATTAAGGCATCCGAAAAAAAGAGTAGATTGTTCAACAGTGAACTTGATATGGGAGTACAAAGAGTTAGTTTATTTTTGCAAGAAACTAAGTTAACAACAACTTTCAGTACTAAAATTGAAATCAGGAACTGAAGAAGTAAAGTGGCCTAGTCATGAAGATACCTCACATGCAAACTTTGTTTGCTTACATTTCATTGTAACACATTAAATTTCTTGGCATCTGTAATTTAATTTATAACCAAGTGAAAAAAACTTTCAACATCTTGCTCTAATGGTATTTTAATATAGTGTTACATTTTTTCACTACTTGTATATGGGAAATATACGACTTCTGCATTACTTCACACATGGTATCTCTTCTGGGTCTGGCTTCCACTGATGACATTTAATATTGTTTGTCTTTGGACTTGCTTGCTTCCTGGGGAGTAGAGCTCTGTTTAGCAGTGAGTTTTAATAAAGAATTAAACAAGAATATTTATAGTCTCTCCCTCTCAAATATAATAATAACAATATGATTTCTTGGCATCTTTAATATATTTCACACGGGTTACAGCCAGTGGCTAAAACTGGGTAAGTTCTGTGGGAAGAACCATGTCATTAGAACAAATAGCTCAGGCTCTAAGAGTGTTTCAAGGATACCATATTGTTAGAGCAGATAATGATTTATGTAAGTATCTTCCAGCATGTGTTGGCTTTTATATATACAAAAAAAGTAATGAATCGCTTAAAAGAAGAGTGACTAATGTGTCAAGAAAGGGCAGACAGTAGTTATTTGATTTCTACTGTGAAATGTATGTACTTTAGAATGCTGGCAATTTAAACAGATTAAAAATGAATCTAATGTATCTAGTCCATGGAACAAATGGCAGAATGGTCAAATATCAGGTACTCAATAAATAGTTTATTTTGTTCTTAGTGTTGCTTATTAGTGTCAAACATAAGAAGAATAACAGCTGATGCCTAAGCCTGTCCACATGGCTAATAATATATATATATATAAACTTGCATGTTCTGATGGCAAAAAACAGACATAATAGAGACTTCCATTTGGTAATAAAAAGCACCAGCCACACAGTAATGAATGACTAGAAGTAAGTTCCAGCTAAGAAATACACGTTATTATGAATAATAATATAAACAAGGATCTTATGCACAGAATAATATTTTTCTTAGAAGAAAGAAAAGCTCCATTTCATCATCTCCAAATTCACATAAAAGTGCATTTAAATATCATAACTCTAAATATTCCAATTTCTTTTATATATAAGTAGAAATCAGAATAGCCTTTTAATCATATCACATATAATAGCAATTATCATGGATCAAATTCCATGTACAACACAGTTATCACATGCCTGAAAAAGATTAACAAATATGGTTAGTTCACTAATAATAATTTCCTTCCTCTCTGAAAAAACAAATATTCAAAGAACCAAGGGAAAAAGTCTACCCAAAAAAAAAAAGAGCAAAAAATGTAAAAATAAGAAAAAGAGCTGGCACAGATTTTATTCTTATCGTAAAATATTAAAGTGGAACTGAAGTGGATATGTTTCTAGATCAAAGAGTACAAATGACCTAAAAGGACAAAGAAGGAATGGGTGGAAGTAGGGTTACTAAATTCCTGATAATTTTTAACATTCAGGAATTAGGAATGGGAAACTGCAGTTCCTGAGAATTTCCAAAACTTTTATTGATTATCTACAATTTTTCTTAAATAAGAATTTTTGTATGTAATCTAATCATAAAATGTTATAATAATGAACTATCCATTTAAGTATAGAGAAAAAAATAGTAACATTTAATAACTATTAGGTATTCAAAAATAAGAGTCAAAGTTAAGTTTTAAAAGAGGTATACCATGAGAAAACGGCTTACGACTATCCCCTTTATGGGAGATAGTACTTTACAAATCAGCTAATCTTTCCTAACTTTTTATTGTATTATTATTATTATTATTTTTTTTTTTTTAGGAAGGTTATTGACCTTTTTAGTTATCTTACACCAGCTACTTAGGTGGCGCTTTTTGGAATTGTCAGTTAGTGTTTAATTTTGAGCTTAATGTACTGAAGATGCCTGTGACACACAGGCGAAAATTATACTATTAAATAATCTTTCTACGTGAGTTTTTTCCGTTATTTATTTTGTATCGAAGAGTCAAAGTTTGATTCTCCACACACACACACACACTTTTTTTTTTTTTT
The DNA here is from genome assembly GCF_054136105.1 of Typopeltis vanoorti. Classification (NCBI taxonomy): domain Eukaryota; kingdom Metazoa; phylum Arthropoda; class Arachnida; order Uropygi; family Thelyphonidae; genus Typopeltis; species Typopeltis vanoorti. Next base: position 30,643,620 of record NC_143562.1, on the reverse strand, counting down.
TTACTGTACCAATACAGTAGATACTAGTCAATAGGTCCACATTGGTCCATTTACTGGGATAATTCTAGAATAACAAAAGCAAAATGAGAATATAAAAAGAATTTGCTTCACTTATTTGAAGAAAAATAATTTTGCTTCAAAAATTGAATGCTTATGGCATCTGAAATGCTGAAGAAACAGCTATTTGATCATGCCACATTGGATGGTTACCTGTGTTATAAACATGCTGAACTGGATCAATGAAAGCAATAGATTGTGTAATAATGTTATGCTGTTCAAACATGTCAGAAACTGATAAAAGAAAGCTATTAGTGGATGAAGGGCCAGGCCTTTAACAAGATTAAAATGGAGAATTTATCAGTTCAGTACCATGTAAACAAAAATGTGTTGATAACATTTGAATGTTTTAAGAATTGGCTTATGAGTGAGGACAAAGTTACAATGGAAATCAGGAAAATATTACTAGCTGAGGAGGTCAGAACAAAAGTTAATCTTTTACAAGAATACATAGTTTATGGTCGATAGTTGGCAAGAAATAAGTGAGCCTATTCAAAACTGTTTTGCTTATTGTGGTTTTAAGCATTCAATCATGGTCACGTTAGATATGGCCACTAGCGAAAATGACATCCCATTAGACATGAACCACATCAGAAACCCATTAAGAATTTGCATCCACTGATGGCAGTCTTAAATTTTACAATGAAAATAGGAGGAAATTGCAGAACATTAGAAGAACAAGAAAGTGATGCAGATGATAACACTTATAAGCTTGAATGAGTGACTACTTAGGACACTAGAAAATTTATTATGGGATTGCGATTCTTTCATGTAGAAAGGCAATGATAGAGTGCTATATCTGCAGACACCTGCATGGATTGTTTAATTGCAATCAATAAAAAACAACAACAACAAAAAAAAAAAACGACAGGTTATGATTAATCAATTCCTGCAATGGCATTCATTAACTGCTAATAACTGCATGCATGTTATAAATGAAATTATTTTTATAGCAAATATTTTATCTATAAGTCAGTAATTTTAATAAAGCAACAAACAAAAAACTTGTTTTTTGTCTTATGTACATACATCTTTTAAACTCTTGATGTGCAACTTTGCTTAATTGGGACAGTTGCTTAATTGGACCAAATGATATTTCCAATGCGAGCCAATCAGCTGGAATTCCCTGTATACATACAGTAGTTTTTTTGGGACAGCATGCAACAGTATGCTGTACCGGCACCTCATTAACAGTGACGTGTGGCATAATGAATGCAGTACATTTTGAAATTTATAATATTCCAAAATTTTTTGCACACATTTACCTAGTATGCAAACAAGCTTAGTCATTTCAAGAAATTTCCATTTTTCACTACATCTATTGTTAAAATTTTTATATTTACTATATAACATTTTATTAAAAAAAATCGTACATATTTTACCAATTTTTGATACACTTGTACAATAAATTTATGTTTAATAAACTTGTTATATACTTAATTTGTATTTGTTGTTCTTATTCTAAAAGCATTATCACACTATAAAGTAAAAAATATCAGTAAATAATTTTTGAGCTTTGTTTTCATATAATTTTCAATTTTTCATGCTAGTAAAGAATGAGTATAGGCACTTATTGTTTTAGAAAAAAAAAAATGCTCTCTCTCTCTACACACACACACACACACACACACACACACACACACACACACACACACACACACACACACACACACACACACACACACACACACACACACAGGTACATTAAAATAACATACATTTGCTAAAAATTGCTGAGCTTGAGGTTAACATGAGAAATTCAAAGGACATACTAATATAGTAAACCAAAAAATAAAATAAATTTAAAAATAATAAACATAATACTAATAAATATACTAGCAAGATTTAACATTTACGTTTATTGTTAAAACAGAATTTAAAAAAAAACAGTGTTACTTGCTCAATTGAAAACTGGATTTTTGTTTAGTAAGCCTGAAATAGAAAAATTTCTTTCATTCTGGGTTGTCACAGATCTAATTGTCAGTGGCACATCTAACAGAATTTTCAGATTCAGTGTCAGTATACACATTGCTTCATATAAATTCATTTCACTTCTTAATGATAAAAATACCTCAGTTGATTCAATTAGGTTTGCATTTGTCATCAAAATAAACATCTCTCGCTAGCTATGTTTTTAGATCCGCTTCTAATTCTCCAAGTCCATAATTTTCCATTTCTTCATTCATTCATATTATTTTAAAACTTTCTACTGAAGTATACTTTTCTTGGAAAGTCATTCCATTACCAATTTTGCAGATCACATAATTTCATTTTTATTTGCTATAACAAAAAACTCATCACTAACCTTGTTTAAATAATTTGTATTATTCATGTATTCCAATGTGTTTTGCAATTTAAAATGACATGATTATTTTTTCGCCATTTATTTCTTTTTGCAAAATAGGATTTCTTGGAAAATATTTTACCAATTTTTCTTATATTACATATTGCTATGGAAACATCATCTTGTAAAGCATATTTAACATTATCAGAATCTAATCCATTTATTTTTTCCATCATTGAACTTGAACTCAATATTGTCTTTGTTATAATTTTTTTCATAACTTCAATGCCATCACATCCATTTCAAAACAAATCTTGAAGGACTAATCTTTCTTTAACTAAAGAATAGCCCTTTACTGCAGAACAAGTACCATGAATTGTTATTAGATCGAAATTTCATGAATCTTCCTTGTATGTGAAGGTTCATGCATCTTTGGTTTATATTGTTCCGTTCATCTATAGAAATGCTCATTTTTTCATTTTATAGCTAAAATTTAATTTATGAAGTGTAGACTTGCTGTATTTTTTCATATAAGACACCGTGGCCACTTTATTAGGAACAACAACAACGAGTGCCTTCCCCCCATTTGCCTTAAGAAACTTGTATTCTCTGTGGCATTGAATCAACTAAATCTATAAAACTTATCTATATTTGTTTACGCTGTCACAATGGCATCACCCAATTGTTGCAGAATACATGGAATACATGATGGTACATTGCTACTGCAAACTGTTTGTTCCAACTCATCCCAGAGATGCTCTATTGGGTTGAGGTCCGGGGACTGAGCTGGTCACTGAAGTAAAGGAAACTTACTCCTCATGTTCCTCGAACTGCTTCAACATGCTACATACTTTGTGGCATAGCAGATTGTCTTGCTGGAAGTACCCATTTGACAATGGATAAACTGCAGCCATGAATGGGTGAACATGATCAGCTATGATGTTAGGCTATGGCAATCAGGCAGTGTTCCTCATCACCAGCCTGAGTCGCTGCTACTTGACAGAAAGGGTCCATGGCCTCTTGCTGTTGTTACCATATTCAGCTTCTGCCATCCACATGATACGGTACAAACTGGTACTCATCAGACCAGGTGAAATTTTTCCAGTTATCAGCTGGAAAGTGTTGGGGATCCTGTGCCCACTGAAGCTGCATCGTCTTGTTCTTAGCTGACAGCATTGGGACCAGAGATGGTCGTCTGCTCCTGTACCCATCTGTGACAGTGTGCAACAAACTGTGCACTCCAAGATGATATTCTGCCTATCATTATTGTACTGATCTGTAATTTGACTGGTTATGGTCTACTTGTCATGTTTCACAATTTTTGTCATTCTTCTCTGATCTCATGTATCTATGAGCTGTTTCTTTTTCTGTCATTTGGCTTTAAGTTGTCTGGTTATTATACCACCCCTTGTACACCCTAAATGCTGTTGTGCATAAAAAGCACAGAAGAATAGATGTTTGTGAGGTACTGGCACCAACAATCATATCATGAAAATCATGCCTTTGACACATTGTGGTACATCAAAAAAAAAGTCGGATGCCAGATTTATATAGCATACTGCATAATAGGCCATTCATGAATGGCATATTTTCCTAAACAGGCAGGTGTTCCTAATAAAGTGATCCCTCAGTGTATATTAACTATAACAAATGATGAATTTTTTGGTAATGCAATCCTCTTTTAGAGAAACTTTCTCAAATAAAATATCTCTTTATGACAGGATACATAGAAATTCCACCTACTGCAAGTTTAGCAACAAATTCATCTGCTTCTAGCATGTGTGTGTTTGACAAACTGAAATTCTGTGCTTTTTTTTTTTGAGCTGGATGGCTTTTGCACATTGTCATCACTGCTTTTCTTTCTTTTCAAGCCAAGAATGCTCAAGATGACAAAGTCCACTTGTTGAATGAAACTTTACATTGCAACATTTTGAAACACAATTAACAACAAGCTGTCTGATTTTTTTCTTCTTTTTTAAAATGCTGCTAACCTCCCTCATACATTTTACTCATTGTTGGGGGTAACCATAATAAAGTGAAATTAGTTTTTATTCAAAATAATTACTAAGAATTAAATGATCATTAATAATTATTTTAGTAACCTCAATTTTACTCTGCGCTTGAAAAGAAAAGCACGAAGTGACTGAGATCAATTAGTGAACTCAGGCAAGACCAGACGAAATTATTAAAACAACTAGAATTTCTCAGAAACTATTCCTACAATTCCTGGTAATTGGGAATTTAAAAATTAAGAATTTTTCCTGGGAATTCTTGGAAAGAATCTCTAGTTGCAAGAAAAGAAAAAACAAATTTAGGAAAACAGAGGATGATTTGGAGTGATGAATGACCATCTCATTCTCTGTCCTTTTAGATAGGTATGAAGTAAGGGACTGTAGCTAAAGTGAGCTGAAAGAGACAAATGAGACATCAGTTGAAACAAAGAACTGAGAACATTTGCAAAATAGGTGGAATTTATACATTAAAAATTTTTTTTTTTTTAAAAACAAACTTCACCTTCTGGACTCTATACAAGAAGATGAAAGAAAATTCCTATTTGTTCATCTTCAAATATCTAGTATAGAAATATTAAAAATATAAACACGAATTTCATTCAAAAATGCTTCTTTTACAAACATCTATTATAAATAGTGAAAGAAAATAAAAATCAATTATACCTTGTTAGCAAAAGTATTGTATGACAGTGTCAGTGGAATGTGTGATAACACAAGACGTGTTGTTCCAGGAGGAGGAGGAGGAATGGACATGTAGTTCATAGATCTAGTGAGATAATTCACCTGAAAGAAAGCTGTCATTAATATTGTAAACAAACAAAAGAACACACGCACAGGATTATAAATATGTTCATATGACTTAAACTCGAAATGAGTATTTAATATCACAACATGACTAGTTTCATCAGAACTACAAATGACTTTTTCAGGTATACATTCCCCTCCCCAACCCCAATAAAAAAAAGTCCCTTGTAATTAGGATGAAACTAGTTGTGTCAATATTTAATTATATAGCATATTAAAAATGATACTGTATGTTTTATGTTGGTCAAGGTCTGACTTTAGTCATATAACTCATTTTCCCATCAAAATGAGTGCCAACAAAGTTTGTATTCTAATTCTCTTTCTCAGATGCACACACACACACACATATATATAATAAATTAAGATAAAGCTAAAATAATTCTGTGCTGATTTTAAATTAGAATGAATAAAATGAAATATGAAACATTTTTATTTATATTACGTTAATTTTATTTTCATTTCCCTTCCCTTCCACAATTTTTCTTAACCATTTCTCATGTATATTTGCATAAATCTTACCAGGTAAGATTTATGCAATCAGTAAGGGAAATACTTCTGTAATTCTCAAAGTCAGTTTTATTTCCCTTTCTATAGATAAGCACTATGAGAACTGCTCCAATCCTGTGGAATTTGACCCTCTGACCAGGCCTTCTGAATTATGCAATACAACCACTGTAAAACATTTATACCACCAATATTTGAGCATTTCTACTCGAATTTCATCTACTCCAGCTGCGTTTCCACATTTCAGGTTTTTGATGACCTTTTCTACTTCAAGTATGGATTTGTATTCCTGATGACATTCCTGTTGAGAATTTTCTACTATCAAGACACTGCTCGTTTCATTTAGCAGTATTTCAAAGTAATTACTCCAAATATCTTGAATATCTTTATCTTCAGTTTTCATGTCACCTCTTTCCATCTCTGATTCCTTTTACAGTACTTTTCCTCCATTTCTAAGCTTTTTACAATAGTCTTCAGAATATTTTGCTATCTTCCAGATACTTATTTGATATGTTCTTATCAAAATCTTCCTGTGACTTTTATTTAGCTAATTTTACAGTACTTCACTTTTTTACTTTTGCTCTGTATACTCTAAGAGCACAAGCTGACTTACTTCCAAGAAACTCAATATGCTTTCTTCTTTTACTTGAGTGCCTCTTTAACTTCATGAGTCTGATTTTTCTATCCATGCAGATTATTTCACCACATGCCTCTATGGCTGAGGCAATCAAAGTTTTCTTTAGGGTTTGCCACTGAATCTATCAGGTTTGGGTCTTATTTTCAAATTCTTTCAGTTTTTCTTGAATAATTTGAGTCTGTAGTTCACATCTAATAGTTCACTCTTCTTTTCAATATGAAATTCAATTTTATCCTGATCAAAACTAAGTAGAGGACTCTTCCTATATCAAACTCTCTGTATACTCTTGTGTCCTGAACCAGTAGGAAAACATCACTGTTGACAAAAACATAGTCAATGAAACTTTTCTTATTTTTTGCATCTTCTCTCCATGTGAATTTTTGCACATTTTTATGTTGGAACATGATGTTAATAATAACTAGTCCATGTCCTGAGCAGAAATCCAACAGGTATTTCCCATTATTATTAGCTTCATTCTTTTCTCCAAATTTTCCCAAAATATTTTTGTGTCTGGTAATCATTTCCTACTCTGCTGTTTAGATCTCCAACAAGAATCACTTTTCCTTTTTTGTTGTGCCAACTGCCTTCTCTAATGCCTCAAAAGACTCATCCATTTCTTTCTTGGTAGACCATAAATACAAATAAATCTCATTGTCCAGTTTCCCCCATTCTGATATTTGCCCAAATCATTCTACTTGAGACTGCCTGCCATTCAAGAAGATTAGCCTCGTATTTAGTGTTGAATACTATGGCTACTCCTTCTTTTCCTTGATTATCATTGCCTGAATATAATATTTTATATTTGTTGCTTGGAAAAATCTCACTGTTTTTGTTTTTGTTTTGGTAATACCTATTATGTCGATCAGATACTTATCCAATTCTTCTGCTAGTTCCATTTCTTTTCCATTGATGTGTCTTACGCTGATAGTACCAATCTTAATCTCTGCTCATATTGAGTTGGGATGTGTTCCTGGTTTTGTTCTAGTAGCTGACTTCGCACTGTTTGCCCTGGTTACAGGACAAAAGCCTTAACTGATATTGTATGAAATAGTGAAATTTCTCCTTTATCCTGAGGTGTATGGGGGTTAAAAACCAGTTTTCCTGATGGGAAAGCCATACATGCATACATCAGATTGACTTCCTCAGAAATCAGCTGAAAGAAATAGTCTAGCATTCCTAGTTGTTGTTTTTTTTGATAAACAGCTTTGAAGACTAACATTTTGAATTTTTTTTCCCATTTTACTTCTCAAACTTTAGTCTAATTTTCAAAATTCAATTCAGTTCTGAAATTTTTAACAAATTTGAAGTTTTACTTTTTTTTCCTTTTTTTTTTATTTTTATTAAAAACCACTTTTCTTTTGCCAATTTTACAAAAAAGAATATACATTTTGGATATAATGCTAAAAAAAAAAAAACAGGAATAATGCTGTCAACTTCTTTAATATGTAACCACTTGGACTGTATGGATTGTGCATCCTTCAAATATTTTTCTTTATCCTTTAAAATTGTATATGCTGTCTGAATGTTTAGGTAATATTTCAAACAGGCATTCTGACAGCATGTTAGGTAACGACCTCATATTTTGTTTACAACATTATTCTTCTTCTTGTTTATTTTTATCTTCCATAGTATTACAGTTCACCCTTGAACAATACGAGGGTTAGGGGCACTAACCCCCTGTGTTGTCCGAAAATCCATGCATAACTTTTGACTCCTCATAAACTTAATTACTAATAGCCTGATGTTGACCGTAAGTCTTACCGATCACATAAACAGTCGATTTACACATATTTTGTATATCATGTATGTATTATATACTATATTCTTACAATAAAGTAAGTTAGAGAAAAGGATATGTTATTAAAGAAAATCACAAAGAAGCGAGAATATATTTACAGTACTGAACTGTATTTATCGATACCGTAAGTTTACATCATCTGTTTACAAGATGAATCATATGTCTGTCAATACCTACATCAATACGGTCTTAATAGATACAAAACACTGTAGATGTTATTTGTATTATTAATACTAGACATCAAAAATGAAAAGATATGTGATAAAGAAATTCATATCTATTTACAGTTATAACGATTCATGCACTGATTATTATTATATATTATATTAATATTATCATATAGATATTAATTAAATTAAGGGGATATTAGATCCCACATCGTTTTAAAACCGAATAAGAAACTCAACGATTGGAATCAGAGAGTTTCATGATGAATATAGTATAAAAAAAACTATAAAATTATGGGAAAAGTTCTGATCGCTATTCTTACGATCAGAACTTTCCCCACCTTTGCAACGAGTTGCCCGTGTTTATACTACGTTCTAGGACTACTTGCATTTAGCTCACACTAGTATTCGCTGATAATTTTATAGTTTTTTATACTATATTCATCATGAAACTCTCTGCTTCCAATCTTTGAGTTTCTTATTTGGTTTTAAAACGATGTGGGATCTAATATCCCCTTAATTTAATTAATGTTTATATCGCCGAAATGAAGCCTGTTGGCTCTTTATATCTAAGTAATCATATAGATATGATTGCTTTATGGTCTTGTCTTGTCAGATGTAATCTCCTTCCAGGAGGTTGATTACTATGAGCTTCCACCATGTATGGTTTCGTGTTTCTCTTTTGCATTCTTCATAGGACAAAAAGGTCCAGTCTTTAATATAAGAAGGAAGAATTTTTGGCCTTGATTGGCTCTTCCTGGCCACAGGTTATTGGCATTAGTGAAACATGGCTGACGGAAGATGATATAGTTAGTGGGATAGAATGTGTAGGTTATAGTGTTTAGGAGGGACAGAGAGAATAAAATGGGGGAGGAGTGTTATTGATGATAGCTGATGAACTGCAGCCAAGGAGAATTGAAGTTGTATTGCAGGATAGTGAAAAGAGCTCATTTGAGGCTAATGGTATGAGATTGAGACTGGCAGAACAAAATATATAGTTGGGGTGTTGCTATAGACCAGGTGATGGAATAGATGGTGGAGATAGTATGCATAAGCAAATAGAAGCAATAAGTGGATGGTAACATTGATGGAAGGAGGAGAGGACACATGTGAGGAAGGAACTGGATTTTATTCAATTATTAAGGGATAACTATCTGAGACAGCATGTAATTGAAAATACTAGGAGTTTGAGAGTGCTTGACCTGGTAATAGCATCTGAGAATTTGATTGTAATGAATATGACCATATTGCCACCTATTGGTGAGAGTGATCATAAGGTCTTGACCTGGGAGGTGGCTAAAGGTGTGGAATTTTCGATTAAGACAGGATATATGTGGAATTACCATGCTGGCAAGTATGACAAACTTAGGAGATTGCTTGGTTCAGTGCCATGGCATGTAAAACTGCAAGGGCTGGATGCTGATAGAGCATGGGAAGTGGTCAAGGAGCATTTACAGGAGGTTATGGCTGATTGTATACCTAGGGTCCGAATAGTAAAACAAGTAGGGGTTAAATGGATGAATAACACCATTAAGCTTGAGCTGCAAAAAAAGAAACAACTGTGGAGGGAATTTAAAGAGAAAGGTGACCTGCAGCCACACGAACGGTATAAAGTGCAGGCCAGAAGGGTAACAAGTGTGGTAAAAAAAAGCAAAAGTGGATTATGAAAGGAAACTAGCTATGCAAGCTAAAGAGAATCCCAAACAGTTCTTTCAATATGCTGCAAGCAAAAAAAAATAACTGTACACGGCAGAATGATTTTAAGGAATGATGATGGTAAGGAGGTCACTGAATCAGTCAATATAGTGGAAATACTGAGCGAGTACTTTGCAAGAGTATATCATCCAGGTGGTGACATTGAAAAAATGAAGGAACCATTAGTTTATATGGGAATTGTGATGAATGAAGTGGAGGTGAATAGTCTATTACAGAACCTTAATGTGAATACATCTGTGGGATTGGATGGTATACCGGCACGGGTCTTACGTGAAGTGGCTAAAGAATTATCAGTGCCCTTGACCATGTTGTTTAATCTGAGTCTTGGGTCTAGCTTAGTGCTGAAGGTGTGGAAAGAGGGGAAAATAGTTCCACTGCATAAAGGAAGATCCAAGACTACTGTTGCAAATTACCGACCGATCAGCATATCAAGAGTCGTTGTCAAGGGAAAAATACAGGAATGGATTGATGAAAATGAGATACTGTATGGGGGACAGCATGGCTTTGTGAAGGGTACATCATGCCTCAGTAACTTGCTCAAGTTTTATAACACAGTGACGACTGAACTGGATAAGGGTAATGGGTTTACAGTGATACTGCTGGACCTGGCTAAGGCATTTGACAGGATACCACATGGAATTCTAATCCGTAAACTACAACATATGGGAATGGATATAGGGTTGGTGAGATGGATAGGTGGGTAATTGATGGAGAGATATCAGAGAGTAGTTTATTCAGGAGTAGAGTTCAAAAGACGGCCTGTGACTAGTGGTGTGCCGCAGGGTTCTGTTCTTGGACCACTGCTGTTTAATTTGTTCATTAACGATACAGGGAAGGATCTAAGAAGAACAGTTCATTTGTTCACTGATGATGCAAAGTTGGGTAGGGCAATAGTGAATGCAGAAGATGTCAAAATCTTGCAGGACTTGGATAGATTGGAGTTCTGGGCTAAGGAGAATGGATATCAATTTAATGTGACAAAATATAAGGTTATGCATTTTGGGGTGAAAAGATTAGCAGCAGTATACCACATTGGTGGAACTGTACTCCAGGAGATTGATGAGGCCAGGGACTTGGGAGTGTTGGTGGATAGGGAGATGAAGTTTAGGTGGCACATTGCAAAAGTGGCTAAATCAGCTCATCAACTCACTTGGTTGTTGAAAAATACTTTGACAAGCAGAGACAAGCAAGTTATTGTACCTCTGTACTGAGCCTTTATAAGATCTCATCTCGACTACTGTGCCCAGATTTGGTCACCTAGGTTTCTTCTTGATGGGGAGGAGGTGGAGAGGATCCAGTGGCAAGTGACCAAGATGATAGCAGGTCTATGGAATGAACCTTATGAGAACAGGTTGAAGATTTGTGGGTTGCAGAAATTAGTTGATAGGTGGAAAAGGGGAGATATGATTGAGACATTCAAATTGTTAAAGGGTTTCTATAGGATTAATTCAATGCTAGATGAGCTGGCAATTTGGGATTTAGCTGACAAAATTGCATTCTTCCTGGCTTAAATCATAATTCAAAGTGATGCTACAACTTGATGGAATTTCATGCAGATTGGAGCATTGCCTGATTAAACAAGCCCCCCCCACCCCTGTTTAACTCAGGGAACCAGGACAAACAGCAAAAAGTCAGCTACTGGAACAAACTTCAACTCAACATCTGCAGAGATTAAGGTTGGCACTATCAACATAACAAGCATAAATGGAAAAAAATGGAACTAGCAGAAGAATTGGATAAGTACCAGATTGACATAATAGGTGTTACTGAACCAAAGAAGACAAAAACAGGTAAAATCTTCCTAGGTAACAAATACAAGATGTTATATTCAAGAAATAATAATCATGGAAAAGAAGGAACAGCTATAATATTAAACACTAAATATGAGAATAATCTTATTGAATGGCAGGCAATATCATGTAGAGTGATGTGGGCTAATATCAGAATGGGAAACTGGACAATGAGGCTTATTTGTGCTTATGGTCCCATAGAAGGTTCTAATAAAGGAGTGGATGAATTTCTTGAGGCATTAGAGAAGGCAGCTGACAACAAAAAAGGAAATTTTGGTCCTTGTTGGAGATCTAAACAGCAGAGCAGGAAATGATTACCAGACATATAAGAATGTTTTGGGAAAATTTTGAAAAAAGAGCAAAGATACTAATATTAGTAACTACCTATTAGATTTCTGCTCAGGACATAGACTAGTTATTACTAACAGCATGTTACAAATAAAAATGTGCACAAATTCACATGGAGAGAAGATACAAGGAATAAGAAAATCTCATTGACTATGTTATTGTCAAAAGTGATGTTTTCTCACTGATTCAGGACACAAGAGTATACAGAGGATTTGAAATAGGAAGTTATCACCATTTAGTGTTGAGCAGGGTAAAATTGAATTTCATATTGAAAAGAAGGGTGTGTAAGAAAGTTTTGAAATGAATCCAAGCTGAACAGCTATCAGATGTGAACTGTAGACTCAAATACACAAACATTATTTAAGAAAAACTGAAAGAGTTTGAAAACAAGAACCAAACATTGGAGAGTCAGTGGCAAATCCTGAAAAAAAACTTTGATTCAGCTAGAAAGAGAGGCATGTGTGAGCTAATTTGCAAGGATAGAAAAATCAAAAACTCCATGGTGGACTCAGGAAGTTAAAGAGGCAGTCAAGGAAAAGAAGAAAGCAAATCGAAAGTGACTGGCAAGTAAGGCCTTGTGCTCATAGAATACAGCAATAGAAAAATGCAGCAAAGAAGAGCATTGTGTAAAATTAACTAAACATATGTCATGGGAAGACTTTGGTAAGAACATTGAAAATAAATATCAGTGGTAAAATATTCTGGAGGCTATTGAAAAAGCTCAGAAATGGATGAAAGAGTACTGTAAAAGGAATTAGAGATAATAAAAGGGACATGAAAATTGAGGATAAAGCTATTCTTGATGTATGGAATAATTACTTTGAAAGAATGCTAAATGAAACAAACGGCGACAGCATGGTGGAAAAAAACACTCAACAGGAATCTATAATATATATTTGAAATATATCGACCAGAAATGCTAAAATAAAAGGAGGTATAGAAGTTTTACAGTGGCTACACTCCATAATTCAGAAGACCTGGTCAGAGGATCAAATTCCAGATGATTGGAATAGAGATCTCATAGTATGCATCTATAAAAAAAGGGAATAAAAATGAATTTGAGAATTAAGAGGAATTTCTCTATTGAGTGTTCCTGGTAAGATTGTAAGTATTATTGAGAAACGACTAAGAAAAATTGTGGAGGAGCTTGGAGAAGAACAAGCTGGGTTCAGGCCAAACAGAGGTTGTCAGGATTGTAAAATCTTGCATAGAAGGATTTTGTACAACAATTCCTTATATGCCGATTTTACTGGAAAATGAAAATCCATACAAAATACTTGTGGTTAATTAGCTAATTTTTTTATGTTAATGTAGTATGGAAATAATTTAGAGTAAACTGTTAAATATTGTGACAGCCAAATTTCTGTAAAGAACAAAGAAAGTTAAATGTAAACTTGATTGTAACAAAGGAAAGTTTCAGACAAAGAAATATTCCAGACAAATTAACTTATGACTTAAGGCCATCACTATTGAGAAGGTCAAGTATGTACGGGGTTTCCTGCCTTAACGCAACGGCGAAAAAAGTAGCGGGTGCAAACCCATGAAACACTCAAGGGAAAAATCACAGCAGGATCCAAGGTCAATGGAGAGATATATAAAAGGGGAAGGATCGATAGATCAAGACTCCTTTTCCCACAGGTAGTTGAGAAGGCTCTTTCTCGTTGGTGGCTTGTGGCGCTTAGGCATGCATTTTTTTAAAGTTTTGTCATCGCCTCTACCCAGACGCTGTTCCAGCTCTCGATTCCAGTCCTCCATGCAAGGAATTCCAGTGTGTCTTGCCAATTCAAGGTCGCAGATCCACGTCCTGCTAACAGACGTCTGGAAGTAATAGAAGGCTCGATTATGCAGAACGACGGTCAGTTCTGAATTCCAGCCGCCAAGTTTCCTAAAGGTCTCCGTTGATATCGTAAAAGGCACCCGGTAGTGAGCTATGTCGGAAGGTAAAAGACGAAGATAACGATCTAAAGGATCGACTATTGTGGACTAGATGACTAAAAAGTAAAACCTTGTATAGGAATTTTATGGAGGTGAAATTTGTGGCAGAAATTACTATTGTAATGAAATTTTTGTTAGAGTTAAGAACAGTAATAAAGACTCTAGATCGTCAGTTAAATTTTTGTGAAATATCCTGCTGAGTTATGTGTGTTAAGATAGAGTTGATATATGTGACGGTTTAGAGTGCGTGATATAATTTAATGTCTGAGTTAAAATATGATGGAGTATGCACAAGTCTGTTTTAGTGTATGACTGATTTGTAGGAATAATAAGTACATTAGACCAATTGTTTAAAGGAGAATTGTAAAGCTAGGTTGATTAATTTGAATTCAAGCTAATACTGATGAAAGGTATAGAGCCTGAGAGGTTTTGAATGTTTAGTGTTAACTTTTAGTGTATATTCACAATTAGCATGAATAAATTGTTTTGTTTGTCAAATAATTTGCCTGATTCCTACATACCAATGCACTGCTCATAAAATTTGAATCTGTGTGACCTAGAATATTGAGTAGCCACGACTGATAGATAGAAATTGTGTTGCTAGACTTAGTAATAAGTACAAGAGAAAAATTCTGTGCCTTGCTGAGTGCTTTTCTTTGGAAGGATATTCAACTCCTATCTATGAATCCTGATGGTGCAGTCGATACAAACAAATAAATTTTCAGAATTCAAAATAGAAAAACGCCAGTAGTTCAGACAAAGAAATTGGCTCCAGTCAGAGGCAATTTCTTGGTTCTTAACTTTCGTGCACATGAAGAATCATAATTACGGCCTTGAGACGGGGGGGAAATTAAAGTTGAATGAGAGGATTAAAAATAAGAGACTAATTCAAGCAACGTATTTAGAGCTCGGAGTTATAACTGTATATTAAGTAGAGTATTTAAGTAAAGTAAAATAATGTGTATAGAACTTATGAACAAGTACAAAAATAAATAAGAGTAATATAATTTTACAAGGCACAAGCGACACACGTATTTTACAGGATCAAATTTTCACTTTAATACAAATAGTTGAGAAATTTTGGTAATATAACAAGGATTGGTATTTAAGTTTTGCTGATCTGGAAAAGGCATATGACAAGGTGGCAAGAGGAAAGCTGTTCAAAATGTTCCGGTTATATGGTTTAAATGGGACATTATATCAAGCAATACATAGTCTCTATTTGAGTTGTAAATCAGCAGTAGAATTGAAGGATGGTTTCATGCAAGTCAGGTGAGCGGCAATGGTGTACATTATCTTCACTGTTCATCTCCACTCCATCATCTATATGGAATAGCAGTGGAGCACAAGATTTCCTGATCAAATTGAATAGCTGCTGTAATAAATCTGGTATTAAAATCAGCATTAAAAAGACAATAAAAATAGGCAGAAACATTGAAAACATCAACTGCATCGTGAATGGAGAACTTATAGAACAAGTAAAACACTTCAGCTATTTAAGCACAATGAAGATGGCAAATTAAATTTAGAAATAGACAGCAAAATTAGCAAAGCTAGTATGGTAGGAAGTTAATTGAATAAATTTATATGGAACAAGAGAAAAATTAGTCAAAACACTAAACTAACTGTATATGAGACAGTGTTAAAACCAATTTTAACTTATGGATCTGAGAGCTGGGTTAGAAATAAAACTCTTGAGCAAAGCATGGAGACCACAGACATGAGAGTCCTGAGAAAGATTAAGGAACTGAACAAATGGCATCAATGGTAGTATCATATTAAAAATGAGGATAAAAGGAAAGAACTTGACATTGTTAGCATTCAGGAATGTGTTAGCAGAGCTAATCTCAGGTGGTATGGCCACTTAAACAGAATGGGATAGGAAAGATTAGCTAAACAAGTGTTCTTTGCCAGAATGGCAGGAAAAAGACCCAGAGGAAGACCTTAAAAAGGTACAGTAAAAAGTACCTTAGAAGACAGAAATATAAGATTGATAATATTGAAATGTTGACAGATAACAGACTAATCTGGAGGAAAATTGTTGATAGTAAGTTAGTAATGATGTACCTGTTCGTGTAATACAATCATAAGATTCTATACACCCCTTGAGGGTATATGTCAGGAATTGGATGATGATGCTCAGAGTACTTATGGTTGGTTTAGAGTTCTTCAGCCGAGAGAATAAACAAACAAATGCCGTTTCCATTCAAAATGAACAATACTAGTTTTTGCATAACATAACAGAATTACATATATTAGTTTCTTCCGTTCCAATCACCAGTGACAGTAAATCATCTTCTAGTACTTAATTCATCTACTGAACAGCTTCCTGCAACAGGCACCTTGAAATATTAGCATATATCAATTGCCATTAATAGACTAAGTTTATGCACTTCTTAATGAAACCTTTGTTTTATTACTTAAATTTATTGAAATTTTGGATCCATATTAATCCATAACTTTGATTTTCTCTCTCTCTACACTATCTTTTCTTCGCTGCCCTATTTTGTTTTTTTTTTAAAGCATTCTCTGTTGCTAACCAAAGAAATGCTGTATGATGTCGTGCAGATTGCATTTGTCACACATGGGTTCTTCACTCTATGCTTGGCATTATGGCTGGTCATCAATATGAGCCTTTTTTCAGAGGTAAATATGTTCTAAAAACTATACTGAAATATTATTATTCACACTTTTCTTCAGCATTTCCTTTTGTTAGGTGTGACTAAAAATCCTCCATGCACTGAAGAAATTATTTTGTTTCAAAACTTCTGCCATGATGTCAACAATATAAGCTAGCATCAATTACATAATGCTGTAAATATTCCTTATATGTTCATTATTGATCACTTTTACATGATCAATATTTTACAACATATATAAATATTTTATTGTGATGTATATAAGTATTTAACACAATGTGTACTATACTTGAATAATTATTCAAGAAATACACAGAACGAGTTAAGTGAAATTAACATTATTAAATCAGAAATATCATGTTTCCAGACAATAAAAATGCCATCGTCGTATCTCCACAGGTTTTGGGTTGGATAATGAAGCTTTTTTCAAAGTTCTCCATAAACAGATCTGCAGATGGTGAGGCTAGAAAGTTGTTAATGGAGGTCATTATTCTATATGAAGAAATTAGGCTGAAAGCAGTGCTTGAAAAGCACAGCTACATCTGATGGGAATATGTCCTCAATATGGCTCAAAACTTCATCTACTAGAACATTTATACACAGAGAGAGACCATAACTAGAGTTGCAATATCCAATGATGAGATGCAAACATTAGGCACTTTCTGAACAAAATGTGCTGAGTTCTTGATGAAGGAATCCAAGCGTCTGATGTGGTTCTTAAGTAAATGTTCAGGATGTCTGGAGAAAAGATAAAAGTAGGTGAGTTTATGCCATTAATCATGATTCTCATATGGATGTGAAACGGATGCCAGTCTTGTGGATTTTTGCTAAGCCACACACACAATCTAGGAGGTAATGGATAAAATAACTAATTTCCATTTTAATACAACACTGCCTTCAATTTAATTTCTTCAAAAGAAATGATCTCATATCTAGATTTTTTTATAACTATCATATCACTCTACCAGATAGAAATGAAAGTCATGTATAAAATCACTAAAATCACTAAGGAATCAAATGAAGTTTGGATTCAAGAGCTAATTACAGTATGATGAAGATGCCAATTTGAAATGCGGTGTTATACCAGCTAGTCTAATAAAGTGTTTATTTTTCTAATTATGTTGGAATTATATTGTTAAAAAAAAAGCTTTCTTTAGATGATTTTTTAAGAATTTTAAAGTATTCTTTTAAATTTAAGAATAAATTTTAAATTTATTCTAATTAAACAAAATGTTTAATTAGAAGAAAAATGACAAGAAAACATAAAACTCAACTAAAACAGCAAGTTATAAATTCACTTACTTTTACAAATTCTATGGACTGAAATGGAACCATAATTTCATTCTTGAAGTACAAATCAAACCTGCGCACTTTTTCAGCAGATGGCTCACTATCCTCCCCTCCAATATCATTATCTCCGGGTATAAAAATAGCCTGAATTAATAAGAAACAAACAACATATATTTAGTTTAATCCTTTATCCAAGTATAAGCAAACAAAGTTTGTGCCTGAAGTATCTTCAGGACTAGGGCAATTCGTGGCAAAGGTGGACTGACTTCACATCACTTGCCTTAGTATCCCATAATGCAAAGCACATCTCCTTGTGGACATGTATAATGCTATGCATTATGGGAAGGGTAACTACCCAGACCAGTTTCGACCTTTATTGAGGTCTCTTCGGTGGGAGCCAGACCCAGAGGTGATACCAAGGTTGAAGCAATGCAGAAGTCATATTTCCATATAGGAGTTGCCAAAAGGTGTCAACACCTTATGATTAAATTACTCTGGATTAGAGAAAGATGTTGGAAGTTTTTTTACTTGGTTAGACTATAAATTATATATTTAGTTTAATCCTTTATTCAAGTATAAGCAAACAAAGTTTGCACCTGAAGTATCTTCCGGACTTAGAATATTGGGAAATTAGTCCTGAAGATACTTCAGGTGCAAACTTTGTTTGCTTATACTTGAATAAAGGATTAAACTAAATATATAATTTATAGTCTAACCAAGTGAAAAAACTTCCAACAAGCAAACAACATATGAGTTACGTTAGTTATACGTATATAGAGTGATTTTAGTGGTTTCTTTATACAGCTGACCCTCACTACAGCAAACACTCAAACCCATTCATTATAACAAACTAGTGAAAAGTTCTAACCAAAATTCCATACACAATGCTGTGTTAAAATAAAATAAATTCATTATAGCAAACTATTTACTATAATAATCTTTCTGTGATTCCTACAAGTTTACTATAATGAGAATTAACTATATGTAAAATTGACAGATAGCTTAAAATATTCAAATAATAAATATAATTTAGAGTATATTTCTAAAGAGATGTCACAGTTTAAAATGAAAATGTTTACCAACATTAAGGTTTGGCATTAATTCTGAGTGCAGGAAAACAAACATTAGTTCATGTGACCAAAGTGGACTATGTTGTCACTAAAAAGAAGACACTATGGATTTCGACCATTAATGGGCTGGTGATGCAAAATCCAGTCCAGTCAGCCCCCAACCTTTTCCTGCAGTATGGTCCATTTCCACAAAGACTCTAGCAAGATGATTAGTGATACCTTTAAAAGCACACTTATTCTATCTAGACAGTAGATGACATTTATGCATGGCGAAACAGGGGAGGTCTCTAGAGTGGGTCTCTGGTTTCTGTCCCCTCTTTCTTCTTGCACACGGTGCAAGCATGAACTTACTGAGCATGCTCCCAATACAGTAATTATTGAACTGGGAATGGGGAGGAAGCAGTACTTCCTCAATTCATCGACAATAAAGCTCTTTATAACAGTTGAAAAATAATCCGGCTGCTGCTTAACTTTGCTGCCAACTAAGAGTATACTCGTAGTTGGTATATGAGCCTCACAAGCCAACTACGAATATACTTGTATGTCGTGTGGCTACAAGATTACTCGTACTGACTTTGAAGAAGTGAAAGTGCTTGGTGTGGGGTAACAAACTATGCCTGAGGAGCGTGGCAGCGAATGTGTTAATCTTCCAAGTTGTGCTTGAAGGGAGTCAAAGTATAGCAGTCTGTAGGGAACACTGTTGAGGCAATGATGAGATTGCAGTCTAGGCACTCTCTTTGTGGGAGTTATGTCCACAAGAATTTTATCTGTATACTTCTCTATAAGTTTTCCCAATATTCTATCATGAAAGACAGCATAAAAATTAGTGATACTGCAGTTAAAATTTTATACAAAAACAAACATTTCATAAAATATCAAAATTCCAATAAAGCAACAAAATTCCACGTTAAAAAAACCCACATAAATTTAACACCATCTAGGGGATTAATACCAACATCAATATGTACACCACTTATAGACAGCCAAAAAACATGATCTGTTATTCATTACTGAATCTCAACTGGCATCCTCTGTAACTACAGATAACTTAAACATTTCACATCATGCATGATGCCTTCTGTAAGAATTGTGGAACATGCACTTTTGTTGGATCTCATACAGAAAAGTTACAAGGATTATCTATCCTTGAAAGCACAATGTCCATTTCAACAGTGTCCAAAATACCAAACAATGAGATAATCTTCCTTGGAAGGTTTAATATTCACAATTTCAACTGACTCTCTCTCTAACTTCAGAGAAGACCAATCTGGAAGAGAAGCTGAACTGTATGCTGTCCTGTTCTCAAACTCTTTCAGTTTTTCAGCAAACTAACTCATAACATATTATGTCACACACAATTATAACAAACCAAAACCAATGAACTATAACACTGGAATATTTGATGACTCTCATACAGACACACCAACTTTTTATGCTTTAATAAAATTAGCTGATTTATGTATTAAACAATCTCATTAAAAAATAGGAAAAAGAATGAGATATAACTTAGGTGAGAGATGAACTTCATCGCCTGGTGTGAGACCACTGTCCCACTTATTAGAGGCTTGAAGTGGAATGAAAAAAAGTTCCATGTTCAGTCTCTAGAACAGAGTTTTGGGATTATGTAAAAAAAAAAAAATAATAATAATAAATATATATATATATATATATATATGTAATTAAAAAAAAAATTCTTAGCCCACTCATGGTTATTCGTATGGCATGAATAACAAAACATGCAGTACAATACACTGTCACTTTAAAAACATATAAAATTAAAAGTCATTTTAAAAACCAATAAAATTAAAAGGTTACATCCATATTGGTCAAATAGTTCACAGCTTCAGGTGTAGTACTTAAAAAGTCCAATTTGTCTCCTGAATATGCTCTGAGATAACACTGAGTCGCAATATGGTCCACAGTTTGTCTTTGAGCTCCACAATCACAATGCGGGGATGGTCGTTTACCCCATTTAAAAAGCATGTCTGCACGTGCACACACACACCAGTTTCGTATTCTATTAAGCTGAGTCCAGGATTTTCGTAGGAGGTGTGAGCAAGTATCAAAACTTTCTTGTAATTCTTTGAGAGAAAATTTTGTTATGTCATCTGTCTGGCTCTCCCACTGTTCTTGCCACTTTCGCTTCAGGTCAAAGTTAGATTGTAGTAGTTGGGCTAATTGTAGTGGTGTATGTCTTGATCTCAATCGTCATAAAGTCTGGGAGATCTAAATGTATTGGTAGGACTTTGTTCTCCAAAATTTTCTTATACTCCTGTAAGAGAGCCTTAGCAGATTCGGTGGAACAATGTTGCTACGAGCTGGAAACCAGTGTGTGGGCGTTGATGTAATTGTGCCAGAAATCAATCTCATCGTATTCCCACTCATGGTATGAATGTACTACAGGTTTACAGAAAACCTTTGATGGGTGAAGCCACATTTAAAACACACACGCACGCACACAGAGAGTTGACCCTTGAACAGCACAGGGGTTAGGGACATCGACCCCCACGCAGTGGAAAATCCACATATAACTTTTGACTCCCCAAAAACTTAACATATAAATATATTAAATATATATTTATATGTTAAGTAAACATATTAAATATAACAAAAGTTATATGTGGAAAATCCACATATAACTTTTGACTCCCCAAAAACTTAACTACTAATAGCCTACTGTTGACCGGAAACCTTACTGATAACATAAACAGTCGATTAACACATATTTTGTATGTTAAATTCTATATTCTTATAATAAAGTAAGCTTGAGAAAAGAAAAATGTTATTAAGAAAATCATAAGGAAGAGAAAATAAAACACTAAATCAGCTGTATACAAGACAGTGTTCAAACCAATTTTAACTTGTGGATCTGAGAGCTGGGTTAGAAGTAAAACACTTGACCAAAGACTGGAGACTGCAGTTATGAGAGTCCTGAGAAAGATTAGGGGCATGAACAGATGGCATCAATGGCAATATCATATTAAAAACGAGGATATTAGGAAAGAAGTTGACATTGTCAGTACTGAATGCATTAGCACAGCTAATCTCAAGTGGTATGGTCACTTAAACAGAATGGGCAAGGAAAGATTAGCAAAACAGGTGTTCTCTGCCAGGTTGACAGAAAAAAGACCCAGGAGGAAGACCAAGATACAGGTGGATTGATACAGTAAAAAGTGCCATTGAAGATAGAAATATAAGAACTGATAATGTTGGAGTCTTGACAGTTAACAGACTGATTTGGAGGAAAACTGTAGATAGGAAGTTAGTGATGATGTACATTTTTCATGAGGGTACATGGCAGGCATTTGATGATTTATTCACCTGTCTTCATATCCATAAAAATATAAAAATCATTTTATAAAATTATATGAATATATGAATCATTTTATAAAATTCTGTGCTTGTTATTAAAACATGTTATAAAGTTACATACCATTATTATTATTATGTGACACCTCCAAGGAGTCAAAAGACTCAATAAGGGAGTGCAACTACTCTATAACTCTGTCTTCACTACTCAATCCACCAACTACAGCGAACTGCATCACCTACATAAACACCATCTACTGCCAACCACCACCACCAATTTCACAGACAATCGCCAACATCCATGCCCATGGCAGGATTCGAACACGTAGCTTTTAATAATATATATATATATATATATATATATATATATATATATATAATTTTAACTTATGGATCTGAGAGCTGGGTCAGAAGTAAAACACTTGACCAAAGACTGGAGACTGCAGTTATGAGAGTCCTGAGAAAGATTGGGGGCGTGAACAGATGGCATCAATGGCAATATCATATTAAAAACAAGGATATTAGGAAGAACTTGACATTCTTAGCATCCAGGAATGTGAGAGAAAAGATTAGCAAAACAAGTGTTCTCTGCCAGGTTGGCAGGAAAAAGACCCAGAGGAAGACCGAGATATAGTGGATTGATACGGTAAAAAGTTTCTTAGAAGACAGAAATATAAGATCTGATAATGTTGGAGTCTTGACAGGTAACAGATTGATTTGGAGGAAAATTGTAGATATGAAGTTAGGGGATGATGTAAGTTTTTCATGTAGTACTATCATATCCTGTACACCCCCTTGAGGGTATTTGTACATGTCAGGAATTGAATGATGATCATGATGTGTGTGTGTGTACGTGTGTCTGTGTGTGTGAGAGAGAGAGAGAGAGCCAGTACACATGCTACTCAATATGCTTAACTCTGCTGAAAATTATCAAACTTACTGAGTTTTGTTGCTAATAAGCACTGTGAAACATAAACTGAACTGGCTTTAACCATCCAACCGGCCAAGACGGGACGTACATATACGTCCAGCTAAATCTGGATACGATTCAATATACCTGTTGAAAGAACATGGATAAGAAGTGCAATTTGGCTGTTCTGTCTTATAGAAGGTACGATAATCCTTCACGCAGTAGAGAACACTTAAACAGATTATCTTGAGAAGCTGAGTCTCAGTACTCTATAACAAGGAACACATTTCCTTGTTTTATGTAGGGCAATTGGACTCTTAGTTATATTAGAGATAGTAAAAATATAGAAATTATTTTTATTTTCTCTTTTTATTGTTTCTCTTTACCTTGGAGAATCAATGTTTAATGTTTTTGTGTTAATTTTGTCTAATTGCTTACTCGAAAGAACATTTTCTTTGTTTTCGAAAAAATAGATTCACAATAATTATTTGGAATATTAAAAAAAAAAAAAATCCGGCTGTCGATGTTCTTGATTATGTTATTTTCGTTCAAAATCATATTACGAAGAATAATTCACAGATTTCAAATATGACTATTATAAGATTTTTTTTTTGTAAATAAGAATACAGTTTTCCGAAACTTTGTCTATTAAATTTTCATAGCAGTGTGTGTGCCACAGATTAGAAATTTTCAAAGTAGCACAAATACTTTTTTTTATTACAAAACAGCGAAGTTTGATAATAAATATTTGCATCACAATAAAGTTCGACAGATTGAACAATATTATTGCATTATTTCTTTTCTCCTGCGGGAGAAAAACGGTAAAATGTCACTCGTATAATTATAGCAGATTTTCTATTGGCAAAAATGGTAAGAAAATAATCATTTGCACTTTCATTTCAAAACACAAAGAAAGAAATTTGTAAATTCACCCATTGAAAAAGAAAATACTACATATTTTTCTTCTGGTATTATCTGGTTTTTTCTTGTAGTAGAAATAAGAATTGACTGCACATATTTCTTTTGTCAATACAAGAGTGCAAAAATCCGTAAATTGATTACATTAAAGCTGATAAAGAATTCATGCCAGAAAAAATATTTATGCCAAAAATCAGCAGATATAACAACATTTTCTTCTAGTTTAGATACGTGACATTATTGTAGTTAAACTTTTGCTACTATTTTACACTAAACTGCATGAGCATGTTCCTGGAGTGATTTACGTTTGTAACAATTGCCTGCAGATTGAATAGGTCTAACCTCCCCCCCACCCACCCACCCAAAAAATAAATGATTATATAACTGCTATGCACCTTTTCTCTTAAAAAATTCAAATCCTTTTTTCAAGATAATTGTATCAAATAATTTAGAATTTTTCGATAATAAAAGTGAAACTGATCACTATAAATAAAGAAATCATTTTTGGCATAAATACTACATCAGCCTGTAAAAGAAATGTCAGTTTTTCTGTGTTCAGATGTCTGAACTACTGAAAATGAAACAAGATTCTTGCTTGAGGCAATTTAGTATGACTTCTAGGAAACTTTCTCTCTTGTGTTCAGCTAAGAGGATTATTGTCCAGCATTTCTAAGTATTTCAGAAATATCAACCAGCAGCAGTAGAAGTATTAATATTTAGATTTTTTTTTTTTAAAAAAAGAAACAAAAATAACACAACTGAACTTTCTTTTGTGTGGTATGTATAAACAGTTTTACATATTGAAAATATAGTATAGTATTTCCAAATCTTAGAATAATTTCAGCAGACCACTGAACAGCTGATTTCAGATGCAAAGAAATAGTACAGAATTAGAAGCTTCGAATACACAACAATATTATTGCCAATAAACGGAAATAAGAGATTTTAAACCAGTAGAAATTTAAAGTAGTTATCTGAGTTCCAGGAGAGGAGAAGGGGGGGGGGGGAGATTGCAGTAAAAAATCTTAAAAATGAGCATAAATTTTGAATCACTCCATACAGGATATCTTTCCTATTATATTTTCAACATATCTACAGTGGTTAAGCACCGGATATTATAGTAATGTGCATCCTACAAAAAACTGTTGCAATTTTAAGCAAAAGAAGAAGGCAAAGAGTCTCTGATAAAATACCATTGGATATAAATTTTTGATACTAAAAAAGATACAATCAGAAACCAAGTAATGCAGTTTATAATCATTTGTTGTTCATTAAAAAAAAAATAATAATAATAAAAATAAAAAAAATTCGTTCCTAAAATTGAAATGTGACAATCCATATAAAGGTACTTTGCGAAGAAAGAAAGCAAAATGTCATATTTATTTCACTAAATGTTATTTAAAAATATAAATATCATCATAATCATCATCAAATTCCTGCCATGTACGCTCAAGGGGTGTACAGGATATGATAGTACTACATGAAAAAAATTACATCATTACTAACTTCCTATCTATAATTTTCCTCCAAATTAGTCTGTTACTTGTCAAGACTCCAACATTATCAGATCTTATATTTCTATCGTCTAAGGCACTTTGTACCGTATCAATCCACCTATATCTTGGTCTTCCTCTGGGTCATTTTGCTGCCAACCTGGCAGAGAACACTTGTTTTGGAATCTTTCTTCGCCCATTCTGTTTAAGTGACCATACCACCTGAGATTAGCTCTGCTAACACATTCCTGGATGTTGACAATGTCAAGTTCTTTCCTAATATCCTCGTTTTTAATATGATATTGCCATTGATGCCATCTGTTCACGCCTATAATCTTTCTCAGGACTCTCATATCTGCGTCTCTAGTCTTTGGTCAAGTGTTTTACTTCTGACCGAGCTCTCAGATCCATAAGTTAAAACTGGTTTGAACACTGTCTTGTATACAGCTAATTTAGTGTTCCGACTAATTTCTCTCTTATTCCATATGAATTTATTCAATTGACTTCCCACCATACCAGCTTTGCTGATTCTGTTGTCTATTTCTATATTTAATTTACCATCTTCAGTAAAAATTGTGCCTAAGTAGCAGAAATGTTTTACTTGTTCCACAGGTTCTCCATTCACAACACAGTTGACATTTTCAATGATTCTGCCTATTTTCATTGTCTTTGTCTTTTTAGTGCTGACTTTCATACCATATCTATTACAACAGCTATTCAATTTAGTCAGAGAATCTTGCAGACTTGTAGTGGATTTATTTAGAAGTAAAACATCATCCGCATAAAGCAAAGAGCTGACATTAACATCTCCAATTTTGATATCATGTTTAATACCATTTTCCTTCATAATGTGATCCATATAGATAATGAATAACAGATAATGAATAAATATAAATATTTGACAAAATATGTTAAATGCAAACAAACATTTGAAAATTCGAAAAAAATCTATATTTTCAGTAAAGTGAAGGAAATTTACTATTACTAAAATATATTGATTGCAAAGGCTGATCTGTGGTCATTTCAGGATTGATTATTTATTTTGGCAGATGTGAAACTCGTTTTTATTATTGGAAAGAGACACAACAATAAATTGTGCAGTAAAAAAAAACAAAAAAACGGACCAATATCCTAATACAGTAAAGGAAATTCCAACTAACACAGTACATGCAAAGTGAAGTGACACAAAAGTTGCTCCACCACAGTTAATCTGCTAATGGCTCTAAAATCGCCATTAAGGGATAACAGCGGCGAGGTTAAATACTTGATAAAAGGTAGAATGCCGATGAAGTTTTGATCCATGAAAATTTCTGGCTATTTCATCTACCTTGGCTGATAGGAAGGTTAAGGACCATATTTTAAATTAATTTTAGATTAAACAAAAAATGGATTTCAACTTGAGTCTATCATCATTAAATATTTTGCTTTGTTTAATGAATAAATGAATGACATTTTCCAATTAATTGAGTTGTATACAATATCCCCCCCCCCAACCTCTCTTTTTAATGTGATTTTCATACCTTGGTAAAATCAGCAGACTTAAAAACATTCAAGAATCTTTTCAAATACTTCTGGTATTCCTTATCTGTTGCAATTACTCCTTCATCTAAATTATCCCCCAAAAATATAGTTACATCTGGATGAAGATATTGTGTGGCTAAGGTAAAAGTCTTCTGAACAAACCTGCAAATAAATTAACAAATTTTAGGAAAATGACATTAACAAAGAAACTAAAGCCACATTCTTTAACTTTATAGTACAAAACTTCATTAAATAAATAATTCACATTTAAATAGACACTATGCTGTAAACATTATTCAGCCATTTCATTTTTCTTGAACACCGTACATGATGATAAAGTATGTGGTGCTGCAAGGTATGAAAGAAGGAATGAAAACACATTAATTACAATTATGTACAATACTGAAAATGAGATGAGGTTACCAACTTTCAGCAAAGTGTAAGAGCATCTGATTTCAATTGTGAATGAATTCACAGTTGATCTCAGATGATCTAATTGTAATGACATCAGCTCAGCAATCACATGAACTGATGCAATTAAAATCTAGAAACATGCAAAAAAAAAAAGACAGAAATTCTACAAACTAATGGGAAGTGATAAAACAGTACTGAAAAGGATTGTGTTTCTATCATTGTACATTAGTAGATTCTTCCCAGGAGTTCAGGGCATCTGCAACTGTAAAAGTTTATGCCAGAATATTGCAGAGCTCACTGTGATCGCACAGGATTCTAACTAAGAAGCTCTAATATGAAGACAAACCACAACACATACTCTTCAGGTCACACGAACATGTCAGGATAAGGGAGTTGTCAAGAGAAAGTTATTTACTAATGTATCATCATCTGTTAAGAACGTTTGTAGTGGTATTACAGAATTGTGATGTTTCACCTGGGATGGATTAAAACTCTTGTAGTAGTGCCCAAAAAAATTAATACTGAACTCTGCATTTATATTCTAAACAATTCTGTGATTCTATGCCATAAGAATTCTATAAAAATGACACAGATGAGTATAACATACTGCACTATGCCATATTGAGAACTGTGGTGAGTTTGAGGAAATGGATATGCATATGTCAGGCTAGGCAGTACAAAGCATTGATATGAACTATACAGTTTAGGAAGAGTTAAAACATTAGTTGAAGGTGAGATCAAATGTCTGATTTCACTATAGTAGGAATGAGCCAAAACATCTATATCCATTTATTAACACTTTGATCATTTGTTATAGTAAAAGTCATCTGTGTCTCTCCTAGGTAGACACAGTTGACTTTTACTATAACAAATGACCAAAAAGTCCAAACATGGAATCAATACCATAATAAATGAAATTCACTATAGCAAACTCTCCACTGTAATATACTATTTCTTTGGTCCTAGGAGTTCACTATAGTGACATAGACCAATATGTGCATGTGTATTTTGAAAACTTAAGCAATAACTGCAAAAGTGTCACAAGAAAAAGAATGGGGGAGAGAATATTAACAAGAACTTGAACACTGTTATTACAGATGAGGCTTGACCTCCTTATCAAAATCATGTAAAAGAAAACAGGACTGCTTAAGAAAACACAAGCCTCATAATAAGAAAGTATACTCATCACCAGAGCTCCAGAAATCAACTTACTCACTCACTACTCACCACAGGCAATTAATTAGAAATAAGTGGCGAGTGAATTGTCAACCTCGTTCTACATGCATTCAAAATATACTACCTTATTTTCTTGGAAAAATTTACACATTTCTTATTTCATTTTAAAACGCCATCTCATTCATCACTATAAAGTTATTTGACTACAGCAGCCTCCAGTGAATGCAATAAAGGAGTTTTATTTTCAACCAGGAGATATTAAATTAATGACATAAAATACCAAGTTAATCCCTTCATGAACTTCAAAGATATGCTGCACTGCTGTTTCTGAAATATGAAGTAATTCCAACCTATGACAACAGGCCGCATTATTTATCTCTCACCCTACGTCCACAGATTAATTTTGAAATAATCATATACTCTCAAACATTTTATTTTACATAACTTGCAGTCATCACCACTAAAAAATTCAGACACCTTTAAACAATTATATTTGAATTATGTATATACTTAAATATACTTAAAAAAAAAAATATATATATATATATATATATATATATATATTAAAGATACCAAGCTATTTTAAATATGAACCTGGGTTTTTTTTTACTCCATTTCCCAAGTAAGCAAACAGACAAGTCAGTCAAGTTTGCTCCTGCAAGTGTTGCAAGTCTAGCTGACCCTGCACGTAGTGCAAGTCAAGGCAACTCGTGGTAAAGGTAGAATAAGCTCTGATCACTATTCTTAATATTTACCCTTAATGTAAAGCACATCTCCTGGAGGAGATATATGATGCTATGTATTAAAGGCAAGGGGTCACTACCCAGACCGGTTTCGACCTTTATTAAGGTCTCGTCAGTGGGAGCCAGGCCAAGAAATACTAAGTTTTAAGTAATACAGAGCTTATAAATATTTTACCAAAACAAGTTACCATAAGGTGCTTTGACCTTATTAAATAAAAATCTCAGGATGAGAGATAGATGTAGAAAGTTTTTTTACCTTGGGTACAATATATGTCAAAGATACCAAGCTATTTTAAATATGAACCTGGTTTTTTTACTCCATTTCCCAAGTAAGCAAACAGACAAGTCAGTCAAGTTTGTGCCTGCAAGAATCTCAGGCCCCTTGCCTTTAATACAGAGCATCATACATCTCCTCCAGGAGATGTGCTTTGCATTAAGGGTAAATAATAAGAATAGTGATCAGAGCTTATTCTACCTTTACCATGAGTTGCCTTGACTTGCACTACATGCAGGGTCAGCTAGACTTGCAACACTTGCAGGCACAAACTTGACTGACTTGTCTGTTTGCTTACTTGGGAAATGGAGTAAAAAAACCAGGTTCATATTTAAAATAGCTTGGTATTTTTAACATATATTATACCCAAGGTAAAAAACTTTCTACATCTATCTCTCATCCTGAAGTTTTTATTTAATAAGGTCAAAGCACCTTATGGTAACTTGTTTTGGCAAAATATTTATAAGCTCTGTATTACTTAAAACTTAGTATTTCTTAGCCTAGCTCCCACTGATGAGACCTCAATAAAGGTCAAAACTGGTCTGGGTAGTGGCCCCTTGCTTTAATACATAACATCATACATTCCTCCAGGAGATGTGCTTTTGCATTAAGAGTAAATATTAAGAATAGTGATCAGAGCTTATTCTACCTTTACCACGAGTTGCCTTGACTTGCACTACGTGCAGGGTCAGCTAGACTTGCAACACTTGCAGGTGCAAACTTGACTGACTTGTCTGTTTGCTTACTTGGGAAATGGAGTAAAAAAAACAGGTTCATATTTAAAATAGCTTGGTATCTTTAACATATATTATACCCAAGATAAAAAACTTTCTACATATATATATATATTTTACGGTTAATGTGATAAATCCACTTATTATTAATAATTACCAGTTAAAGTGAATAATTTACGAGAATTAATCACTTTGACTAGTAATTATTAATAATTCCTAGAGGAGTCTGGTAAATGTAATAAAAACATGTTTCATAAAAAATATTTTATTTAATAGCAGAAAAAATAGGAGATAAATATCTTATTATATGATTATAGGTTAGGTTAGGTTAGTTTATAATGAAGGTTAGGTAAGTTTATAATAAAAAAATTAATGAAAGTATTTCTTTTGCACTCATAAAATCAGAAATCATTATAAATTAACCTAACCCAACCGATAATGGTTAGGTTAGGTTAGGCTTAGGCTGTACAATTGCAATATTGGAAACCTTGACCAGCTAAATTAGAATATTTTGTACCTAATTTATATAGGTTTTCATTCTCAATAGAAATTATAACAGCTATAATATTCCGGTTATCGGTTAGGTTAGTTTATAATGATAACTGATTTCATTGAGTGCAAAAGAAGTAATTTCCTAACTTTTTTCATTATAATTTTGGTTATAAACTAACCAAACTGATAACTGGAATATTATAGCTGTTATAATTTCTATTGAGAATGAAAATCTATATATATAACCTATAAACATGTTTTTATTACATTTACCAGACTCCTCTAGGAATTATTAATAATTACCGGTCAAAGTGATTAATTCTCGTAAATTATTCACTTTAACCGGTAATTATTAATAATAACCGGATTTATTATTTTAACCGTAACATATATATAAAATTTAAGAAGACTAATTTTCACTTGTTTCACACCAACTGTAATACAAAATAAGACAAATTTATATTCTTTTTATTTTCCCTACACTCTCTTTAAGACTTAAGTATGCAATTGTAATGTAGTATTGTTGTAAGCTTATTTCCACAACCACTGGTGTAGCTAGAGCTTTTGTCGCCTGGGGCAGTCCCTGAGTTTGCTGCCCCTCTCAATACACACCAAAAATACTACAAAAAGTCAAAACGACGTATAGGGAAATAAATTAAAACATTATGTTTATTTTTGAAGTAAAACTTTAATTTCAACATTCTAAAATGTTATTTTTCTTGCTTTTCTGTTAGCAAAATCATTGATGACATTGACGAAGTCTATTTCATAATCATGTAGGTAATTCTTAATCAATTTTATTTAGAAAAACTCCTCTCACAACTAGCAACAATTGTGAGGAAAATTCTCAGTAGTATTACAATTTGGAAAGGAGTTCTCGAGACTGCATTTTAGAATTAACTGTAAAAGTTCAAAAAGGCTCAAAGGTCTGCCTCAGGGCAGACTGCCCCTCCCTAGCTACACCTCTGTCCACAACTCACAATGTGAATTAGCTTGGAGTAATTATATACCTGAACATTTTTACATGATAAAAAGGCTTTTTTAATAGTGTTATTTAAAAATCAATTGCCCTTCAAAGATGAGTTAGAGGCTGGATCACATTACTGAAATGATATTGTGAAAAGTCAGTTTGGCTCCGTTGCTAGTGTTGACTATTTTCGGTTTTCATAAACTCCATTATTTGTCTTTCCTACTAATTATTTCTATAGATAATTTATATCAATTCATCTCCATTATGGACAACAAATGAAAGAAAACGCACTTTTTAGTTATATGAAACAGTGAAAAACTAAAGGTGAAGGTTAGGAAGCAGAAAGTATTAAAAGCACAGGAGAAAATAGTTCTGCTGTGTCATCAACTAAAAGCATTTAATATGTGCTTTCCAAGACAAATGACTCAAAGGGCTTGAGTGGTAGTGTGCAACCTAACTTTGCTACGAAGGTCAGGTTGCATTCTGTAATGTATAGAAAATATCCTGGGACTATAGACAGATATTCTAGTTTACTACAAGATTTTTCAGGCCCTTTAAAAGTGGAGTCAATTAGACTTCATGAGACATTCAATTTTCACAAAAAATGCTGTGACAGACTTTACCAGAAATTCCCTGAGTAACACCCCTCTAACTACTTTAAAAAAAATGATGGATGCTAAAATATTTAAACATGTGAACTTCAACAACTTCATAGGCTCAATAGTAGAAAAGTATCAAAATGACATGACATATAAAGAATTTATGTCAGTTATTGCTGATGTCATTAAATAAAAATTAGTTATGGAAATTAAAGACTCCAGTAGTAAGTCTTCTATATGCTTCTACAGATATTTCAAATGAGGAGAAATATTATTGAGATACATAGATAAAAATCAGAAGACAATTTTTACATAATTCTAAACTTCTGTTGCAGTGTATTTTAATAAACTGTTTTCATCACATATATTATTACAATACACAC
Organism: Typopeltis vanoorti; assembly: GCF_054136105.1. Lineage (NCBI taxonomy): Eukaryota > Metazoa > Arthropoda > Arachnida > Uropygi > Thelyphonidae > Typopeltis > Typopeltis vanoorti. The sequence continues at coordinate 30,610,633 of NC_143562.1, read as the reverse complement.
ACACCTAGACTAGCCATAAATATTGTTACAACTTAAGCAGTGCATAAACCTTTAATCTATCAGTAAATCATTTACAGCTTTCAGCAGATACAAACCATATGTTTAACGTGCATATACAGCAGTGAATGTTTGAAATGTCCTCTTTTGCCTTCACGCATGCCCAAAATCTGCGAGGCAACATATCAATAACAGCATACAGAACATCCAACAGAAACGCTGTCACTACTCACTCCAAATTCACCTTCAGTCTGACAAAGGCTGGGGTGTCATTTTTTTGCAGACTACTCTCTCTCAAGCTCCGACGATAATTTGAAGTCCAACAGATTCAGATAGGGACTTCCAGATGACCGATCAGATGGTGACATGAAGTCAGGCACATTTGCCTCAAACTACCTGTTGTGTGGTCCTCACCTTGTGTGAAAGGGTCCTGATGGAAGGTGCACTGCCTACTGTGAAGCAAGGTGTTGTTCAGGGCTGTACACAGATTCCAAAACAGTGTTTTGATACACTTTGTATCAAAACACTGTTTTGATACACTTTGTATCAAAACACTGTTTTGATACAAAGTGTATAATACACTTTGTATCAAAACATGCAAAGGCAAAGTGTACAATACACTTTGTACACTTGGCAAAGTATACAATACACTGCATTTAGGCAAAGTGTACAATACACTTTGCCTAAATGCAGCTTGGATACCCCACCAAAACATTACTGATGCAGTGTGATGACCTCTGAATCCTAGGTGTGGAACATGCTGTGTGACCATCTGGGGCATATACCCAATCATTTTGGTGGTTAAACAACTCTTCAATGGTGAAAATCTTCTCATCTATGAAGAGGATATCTCTGTGTCTGTTTGTCACAGAATGCGAGAAGTGCCTTGGATTTTATCACTCTCGGCTGCATAAGTTGTGGTGTTAGGAAGTGTCCAGTAAAATGATGATAGGGCTCCCCCTCCCCCAGGTCATCAGTTAGTACACATGACATTGTTTCTCAGCAAAAGTACTTTACTTTCTGAGTTCTTACAGGATTACAGCCCTCAAAAGCTGTTGTGGCCTAATGCAGCATGGTTGACCTGTTCTTTGGCAGTCGGATATATCTTCTGTATTATTATAACAGTTAACAGTTATATCCAATACACAAACATGCTACTGATTCCAAGTGTTTTAGCACGTTGAAAATAACAGGTGGCTGCATTCCAATCTTGTGAAGTGCTATTACAGCTACAGGTTTCTCATAATCTCTCCACTTCATGTTAACCCATTACAGCTAGACAACTATCTCTCTACTGATAAACATACAAATATCGGCTGTGCACAGCAACATTAACAGAACCGGACTCGTACAATTCTGTGGGCAGCATGGAGAATGTGGAAGTTGCGACAGTATTTATGGCAAGACTGTGTGTGTGTGTAAACCACCCACCCACCCACACACACACAGCATTTACCAAAATTTGTACTATGGGCAAGTAAAAATTTTTTGTAACCAGTAGATTTAAGTGCTATTTCTGGAGCCCTGCTTATGACAATGCATCTAATAAAAATAAAGCTTTCTTCATGAACTGCTTTTGCCTACTATCATTTTGTCCTTGCTGGGATTTCATTAGCCAGGTAGCAGAAATCCATGACACTTATGTTAACTCAACAGCTCCTCATGCAGTCACATTATGTAGAAAACAGGCAATTCTATTAAACTCTTCACTGCTAAGATAACAGAAGTCAGTCAAACCCTCACGGCCAACTTATTTTCATTTAAATTTTATTTTATAATTTAAATTAAAAAATGACTGTTGTTTTCAAATCAGGGTTAACCAAATCATAACATTTATAAATTATGTTTTATTGATATCTTGGTCAATACTTTTATTTAGACAATCCTTTCAAAATTTAGTCACTGCATGATATTTTTTGACTCAGGGATATGTATTTTCTTCTCTTCAAGTGAGGTTGTAAAAATAATCATAATTTAAAATTCTAAATATTTTTATATATTGTTTATGTTAGTATGTTTATTAGTTTTAGTTTTATAACATGCATTGTTGGCATTTGCGATGTGCCCGTTATTGAAATGGTTTTTGAAATTTTTTGAAATTGAAATTGTTTTGTCAAAAGTGATATGTAAAGTAGTTAAAAATTTATGTACTTACTGGATTTGAATAGTTGTGTTACTTTAAACAATTCATTTGTAGTTTAAAATATTAAGTGTTTGTGTTTTTTTGAAGACATTCTCTTGTTGCTAACGGAGACACCGTGTCAGCCATTGTATTTAGTTTCTTGCTTGCCACTTTCACAGAGTTCACATACTCGCCGAGAAGTTTGATGTGTGATTGACAGCTGAAAAGAACAGCATTCGGTATCAGAGTAACGGGTATAAACAAGAGAGTGTTCGGTGAGAAAATAAGAACACAAGCTGGCAGATATTTAGATTTGGAGGAATTTGAGTTTTTTTATGTGACAGTCGGAGGAAAATTAATAGTATATTCCGAAAAAGGAATCGTGGAACTATGAAGTTTTAAAGTGGAATAAGCATTGGTAGATAAAAGGAATATTCAAGGAAATGCTAATTAGAAGATTTAATAGTAGATTCTGAAAAGGGAATCGTAGAACTGTGAATTTTTTAATGTGAAAGAGTTAAGACTGTCAATAAGCATTAGTGAATAAAAGAAGAAATTGCTATTTACGTTCTAAAGGAATGTTCGAGAAAACTCTGATTAGGAAGATTAAGGACGCTGGATCTAACTATTATTACTACTAAAAAGAAGACAGAATTGAGTCAGGAAGAATTAATGTGTGCTACATGAGTGATAAGAAAGGATGTGAAAATGAAGAATAAAGTCATATATCTTCGGAAAAGGGCCTTGACAGAAAAAGAAACTGGCTATGAACATTTTGTCATTGTGAAAACAAAGTGTTTAGTCTAGTCTTAAGTGTAAGTTTATTTTTTAAAAGGCCTTGGATCCAATTAAATCTGTAGTTTGTTATAGTTAAGTAAAATTTGTTTGAAGTGTATATATATTGTTTTTGTTTTATTAAATGTGTTTATTTTGTATTTTGGTCTTGAGTTAGTGATTTTTTCGGATTCTACAAGAAATAGTAAAAAGGAGGTCATTGCACCAATTGGAGTCAACCCTTGTGCAATAAATAAATAAGGTACACTCAGAAATAAAAAATATAATTGTTAGAAAAAGAGATTAAATCAAATAAATAAAAAACCTCTCTATTAAACAATGGCGCAGCTGGTAGGATTAATATTATGATAATATCCTCTATATAAAAATCTCTAATTTTTACAAGGTGTTTGAACAAACATGGCAATACGTAGTTGGATTTTTCTTTTTTTGGTGTAGGTAGAATCAGGGATGGGAAGTGTCTTTCTGTCAATATGAGATTGATTATGGAAGTCCCATAGTTGTTCTTGGCATTCAGAAGTTTTTGCAAAATTTCTCAATCTGCAAGTGTGTTATGCTGTTTTTCTCTGTTTTTATATTATATTATGCCAGCAAAGGTTGGTCGATTGTTAGAGCCTCTGCTACTAATGGCTTAAGCAAGTTTGAGCGTGGTTAGTAGTTGGACGGGAAAACTACAACATCCAGTATTCAAAAATAATATTAAGAGTCCCCCATGCCGGAATCCCTATATAAACATGAACTAATGGGCTATAGATTCTGCAACTTCTCATGTATGGGAGTAATATTATACACACATGCATGCACAGATTAATCTAGGTGCCTCTATAGCTCAGTTGATATAGACCAGAGCTTCTTAAACTGTGGTTTGCGGCCCCATATGGGGTTGCGAAAAATTTGGCAACCGTAAAAGGTTTCTGAAGCACAGAGACCAAAAATTAATTCAGAAACAAATGTGTAATGAATCCAAGGTGTTTCTGGCAGCGCTAGCCCGTGTTGCATTGCGCTACTTCACTGCAGCCTTGATTCTAAACACATAACATGAGCACTTTGCACTATGCATACTGTCACGCCACGCACTGCCAACGAATGCTGCCAGAAACACCTTGGCTCAGATTTGAGACTATTGTATTGTAATTCTTTATGTAAATGGTAAAATAGTCTCGAATCTGAATGTTTTAAAATAAATTTCTTTATGATTTATTATCAGTAAATGTTTAATTTGTATACCTATTTTATATATCTATATACTTGGGGTCACGTAAAAATTTCTCAGCCGAAAAGGGATCGTGAGTGCAAAAAGTTTAAGAAGCCCTGATATAGACAACTGAGCTACAGAGGCTCCTAGATTCAAGAAGACCTGGGTTCGATTCCCATCCATGACGCGAGGAATATACTTGGTCTCTTTCACCTAAAGGTGAGTTAGTCAGTCTCATATTACAATTTCACCACAAACTCGGGTTTTTTGTCCACCAGAATAGGCAAATCAGCCCTGTGAACACACACAGAAGATTTACAGCCATGAATACTTACAACAATATGTGGAGGAGATAGGGCCCTCACCACGTTGTAATGCCCATAGTTAACCATGAGTCACATCATGATAGTCAACCTCCTAGATTGGAGATAGCACTTGAATGGGATGAGAGATTAATCTAATTCTTATCCTATTCACAATAATGTGCTATACCTTTTATGGTGATACCAGATGGAACTACTATAAAAATAAAAAATAAAAAATAAAAATTAAAAAAAAAACAGCAAAAGAAATTCTAACCATTATTTGTATAATAATAAATGGATAATTATACATGAATCAAGTTAAAATGTAATAATAAGCTGTTAAAATCCAAAATCCAATCCAGAAAAATAACATGTATCCTATGTTGTCTTTATCAGTGGCACGCTCAGAATTTAATCTTGGGGGTGGGGTGGGAGGGTGAGTAGGCGATTTGAGAATACAAACTATGCATTGCATACGACCTATGACTGAGCATCTGCAATGATCGCTAACTCATAAGTAGTATAGAAATAGAAGACACAACACAACATAAATTTAAAAAAAAAAAATTTTTGGAAAATTTTCTAGTGTTTTTTTCCCCTTTTTATTTGGGGGTCAGGGCCCCTTGTCTCCCCCTCTGGGTGCACCACTGGTCTTTATATTCTTGCTCCCAATTGGAAGCAACTTTTTTTTTTTTTTTTTTTTTTTTGCTTATATGATCTTATACACATTTAACATGATCTTATATTCAGCTCATTTGAAAAAAAGGGAAATAAAAAATGCCCACTAAGCCTATTTTCTCTCTGATCAATTAATGCATGTCACAGTCAAAGATACTACTACTTAGACTTCTCCCAGGGCTATGTTCTATCACCTGTACTCTTTCTTCTTTACATAACTGACTTTTTCTCACAGATGGATAATCCTTCTTTACATAGTTTTGTGAAGGTAGCATACTCCATTCCTTATATTATTTGACCTTGCAGTTTTCAAACAACCTATCATCATCAAATTCCTGATATATACCCTCAAGGGATGTACAGGATATGATAATAATACATGAAAAATTACATCATTACTAACTTCCTATCTACAATTTTCCTCCAAATCAGTCTGTTACCTGTCAAGACTCCAACATTATCAGATCTTATATTTCTATCTTCTAAGACACTTTTTACTGTATTAATCCACCTATATCTTGGTTTTCCTCTGGGTCTTTTTCCTGCCAACTTGGCAGAGAGCACTTGTTTTGCTAATCTTTCCTCTCCCATTCTGTTTAAGTGACCATACCACTTGAGATTAGCTCTGCTAATGCATTCCTGATGTTGACAATGTGAAATTCTTTTCTAATATCCTTGTTTTTAACATGATATTGCCACTGATGCCATTTGTTCATCCCTCTAATATTTCTCAGGACTCTCATATCTGCAGTCTCTAGTCTTTGGTCAAGTGTTTTACTTCTGACCCAGCTCTCAGATCCATAAGTTAAAATTGGCTTGAATATTGTCTTGTATACAGCTAATTTAGTGATTTGGCTAATTTCTCTAAGTTTTGGCCAAGTTCAAACAACCCAAGGTATCTAAAAGCAGTGCCTCAAATACAAACCTTTGTGCCGTTTTTCAATGGGGTGCGAATATTTCAGTGGTTCAATGTCTTTGATTCAATACATATAATCAATCTATGAAACTCTTATCCTACCATCCACTGTGGCCTTAATTAACTCTACCTTGGATTCTATCTCCATCTGGGGCCTTATTGTTATTAAGCTCTTTAACTTCCTTTTCAACCTCATACATACGTGGGTCCAACTCAAGATTCCCTTCCAAAGTTTTAAAAATTATTTTTTTAATATTTGCCAAATTTTTGTCTAGGTTTCATAGCCATTATCAATACTATTGAAAAGAGATAAACACAAAAAGAACAACATTTAAATTGCAAGTGCATGACAATACATATGCTAGCAGAAGGATAACTCCATCATAACTAACAGAATTCAAAGAAATAAAATTTAAATTATTACATATTTTGAAGCATATAAATGAGGAGTGTTATTTAGGATGATTTCCCAAAAGTGAGAAAGTTTAAGGCAATCATTTTTTTAAGGTTAGGATTGTAAGTGTGTGCTTCACAACTTTCTTTATATAATCTTTCCAGAAAAGAGTAACTTTTGTATTGGACTTCAGCTTTATTTCAATGAATTCTATGGTTAGTTGACAAGGCTTGGCTAGCTAAATCACACTTATCGAATTCGAAGTAGAGTATACTCTTGATGTTACTCCAGACAAATCTGAGCAGAACAACCAATCTGTCATAATAACAAAGGCTTCAAGAACAAAGGATCCTGTAAACCCCAGGATAAGAGAGAGGAGGATATTTGTCATTTGGAGAGACGAGAAAAAACTTTAGTTTACAAACTGGACAGAAAAAAGCATGTGAGTCTGTCTAATTTTTTTCTGATAGTCCTTAAAAACATGAAACTGAAATTCTAGAAATTTCTTGAGGAGGATTATGATAAAAGTTATACTTATTATTTTATAGATTATTTTTGCATTATAACCATTACAGATGAAAGTAGATTTGATAACTGATGGTTCATTATTTAAAAGAGAATCAGCTAAACAAATTGTATGAGCTCTGCGAACTAAAGATTTAATCACACCATATTTCTGACAGGGGTGTTGATATGAAGCAGCATTAATGTATTTACCAGTATATGAGATGGTTTTCTATATACAGAGAACTACAGATTCTCATTCTGTGTCCTAATGGCAATGTCCAGAAAAGGAAGGAAGAAAAGATGACATCTACTTCAAGTGTAAATTTAATTCTTGGGTTAATTGAATTAATTTCCTCAAGAAATTCATGGAGATCAGACAAAGAAGACTTCCATACAGCAAAAACATCATCAACATATCTGTACCAAATGAATGGCTTAGGTGAAAAAATATTGAGAATTAGATGTTCAAAACATTCCATAAAATAGTTTGCTATAGTAGTGGAAATGGGAGCTCAAATAGCTGTTCTTTTTATTTTCTTACACAGTTTGTTTTGATGGCTGAAGTATCCTATTAATAAAAAAAAAAGTATTCTATTGTTTACACTTATAACCAAGAGATCTTGCCGACTTTTCCTAAATACTACAGCTATTGTGCAGTGTTCCAAATTTTCCCAAGTAAATAGCTAGCTTACCATTCACCTTCTGAGATCACCTTCTCTACTCAATTTGTTATCTGTGATTCCCAGGATGTCAATTTTGCACCTCTCTATCTTTCAACAATGTCATGAGTACCCATCTGACGCTACAAAATCCCATGTGTGTATATAAAGTTCACCCCTGAGGTTAATCCCATCCCACATCTTCAGTATCCTGAAGAACACATATTTGTACTGGAGACTGTAATATACTTCTCAGATAGAGAAGTATATTACAGTCCTTCTACCTAAGTCCTGAATGTGGCTGTCAGTGATAACTATCATAAAATACAGCAAATTACTTTTATATGTAACTATTTTATATATACAGTGTATATCTTCACAAAAGTCCCAGGCTGACTGACTACTTGTAATTTCTGGTGCCATCAGCTATTCTTAATAAAAGGATATTTAAATTCTGTGCTACAATACAAATGATTCTGATTGATTCAAATAAACATACATTTAAAATAACTTGAAAACAAAAATTGAAAATAATTTTATCTACAAATTATAATTTTTGTACGAATCCAAGAAGAAAATACTGGAAAATTCACATAAAATATATCATGTAAACATGCTTTTATTAACACAAAATTAATACCTATCTGAATCCCACTGTGAGATGAAGCCAAACATATCAGATCCGGTTAAACGAGTGCCTAATAACTGAGGATCAGCAACAATCAATATCTTGATGGCTTCTGGTGAAACAGCAGAGAAAACTGGCCAGTATAACCATGGTACAGCAATATACACCAACCACTCCAAAGTAAATAGAGAAACTATGATGAGGGCCAACACATATTTAAATCTCTTTCTAAGAATGAAAAGAAAAAAGTGTTTCATTATGGAACAGCACTATAACTTTTAAAAGAATGTTTATAGACAGATATAATTTTTTATATGACTTCCACTCATGAAACACTAAAAGATAATTCAAGTGAAGTCACATCAAAGGGGGCTGAAGTTGCATAATTTGATTTTGATGAAAGCGAGTTATTTTGGTGACCTATCTTTAGATGGAGGAATGTTTTTTTAAGAATTTTTTTTTCCTTCCTAGCTTCTCATTAATTAGGGTGATTATTTTTATTTGCTGGATCCACAGAATTTTCACAATTTCGGATAGTTTTACCATCTGATTTTTACTGCCACTAAGTTGCATTGAAATTGTGTTTTGATTTCTTATTTGTATTTTCAGATAAACTAATTTTTTTTTCAAAAGCACTTGGTATTCTTAGTGCTCTTTTTCCCTATTGTGTAACGCTATACTGTAAGCCCTATGCTGAATTCACAAATATGATTTTTTGTTTGTTACATTTATACAAATAGTATATAATCACTTAAATCACTTTGGCTGAAGCCTTTCTTCTATAGGGAAAAAAAAAAAAAAGGCCTCAAAATTTAAACAGTTGACTTTGAAGCCCTCCCCCCTTTAAAAAAAAAAAAAAAAGATGTCACACCAAATAAATATCTGATTTCTCTTAATAGGTAGCTAATAAAGCAAAATTGGTCCCATTCTGATATTTTCACCCCTTCAGACTAAACAACTTTTTCAAAGTGAAGAAATCTGCAAATTTTTTGTTGTTGCATCTTTTGGAATCTTTAGTAGATCTACTTATCAAACATTTTTAGGACTTCCTGGATGTCATGAAATAAGCAAATTGCATGATGAGTTTAGATGTCACCTGCATTAATGTAAAAGTATAATAAAACATTAAAAAGTACAATTTTTTTATTTTTTATATCAATAACTATGAGGACAATGTAATCGCAACATAGGGTTTGCAAAGAAATCGGTGCACTGCAGTTTAAAGTGCTTATAAAATAGTTTTGTTCTATATCAATTTTACTTAACTGGTTAATAAAAATAACTGGTACTAACTGTTTAAATGTAATTTATTTTTCCAAAGATTAAAATCCTATCAATAATAAGAGTCACTGCTATAAACACAATAAGTATAATCATTGAATTATAGAAAAATATTTGATGCTCAAGTAATTGATGATGAGTCTCCAACTCCATGGAGGTCAGATGTTAATAACAATTTTCCCCCCCTTTTTAAGCCTTTATTCATTTTTTTACTCTCCCATTGACCTGTCACATGGCAGACAATTCATAATTCTACAAAAAACTTATCTTGATGCAACAAAAACATTGCAGTTTCCTTATTTTCAAGGAAACTGTAATGTTTTTAAAAAATGCAATTTTTTTAAGAAATAAAAAATAAATAAAATAAAATAACAAATAATCAGCTAATACCTTTTATTCCCTTTTAGGGAATAGGCAAAGCCTTTTAACCCTATCTAGCTTTTTAGAGATTGAGTGAGCAGTTTAATCTCAACCAGTAGCCAATCAGAGATAGCTGAACCATACAATCACTAATTATAAGCAGCAATTGATGAAGAGATGGGAAAACAAGTGCTTTCAACTCTTGGTACCTAACAAGATATGTTCTTGTCTGAAATAGTGTGGGTTCTACAGTCGATTTTCTTGAGTTTGTGGGATGAAACACTTGAGTTTCTGGGAAAAACAACCTGCTTGTCCATGCTGGAGATTGACTAACTGAGGAACTGGTCGAAGAAAGGCTTAGAAAAAGTTTATTATTATTATTATTATTCGGGCCTCCATGGAGTCAAAAGACTCATCGCGGGAGGTCCTAGGAAACACAAAGTCTATCATACCATTCCTTGAACTCATTGACTGTTCTTGCTTTCATCACTCTATCAGGCAATGCATTCCACAGTTCCACCACCCTCCATGCAAAGAAACAGCTTCCTTTCATACTTTCCAGGGATTGTCATTGCTCCTTCCCACTGTTCCACCAAGTGAAAAAACTCCCCAGCATCCACATTGTAAGTGCCTCTCAACAGTTTAAAAGTATCTATCATATCACCTCTCCTTTTTCTATCCACCGAACTCTGCAGTCCACTTTCCCTCAGCCGATCCTCACAACTAACATTGTAGAGTCCGAAACCATATCTTTGTTATCTGCCTCTGCACCCTCTCCACAGTTAATTTATCCCCTTCAAATTTCAAAAAGTTCCTCCAGTAAGCTATAGACTTGAACTTAAGTCTATCTTTGGGCAGCCTAGTACAGAGGGCACAAGTGCCACTTCCAACTGAGCTACACAGGCCTATTAAAATAAGAGAATAGCCCAATTTTTCATTATAGCCACTTATCAAGAGTAGAGCCTCTGTAGCTCAGTTGGTATAGACCAGGAGTATCAAATTCAATGGACCGCAGGCCATTTGCTATAAAAGTGTATCTCAAGTGGGCCGCAAAAAATTTTCGACTAAAAAAACCTTCACTAATTAGAATCGAAGGGAAGTGAAAGAATGAGTATAAATAAATTGGAAAATTAATAACAAAAATTTTATTTATTCTAAGTTATTACAAGACATAAAATAATAGTATAATGATTATGACAACTAAAAAAAAATAAACAATATATTTATTATATATATATTACAGGAATAAAAGGTGTTAGCTGAATTTTTTTTTATATTAATATTTACAATAGATGGCATTTAAACCAAAATTAATTTTATTGTTGCTTTTGAGTTAGTGGGTGCACTCACACACACACATCTAATTAAAAACAATAGTTTTTAGTTAGATACTGTGTTTGCCAGTGCATCATATGGTTTTGCTTGAGTCTAAACAGCATGGTTAATGTGGAAAGAAATATGTGATTCATTAGTTAGTGCTGTGTTTATCCCAGTTTTCTTTAATTGCACTAAAGAAATATATTACACAGACAGCAAATGTCTCTGCACTTTATTCAGTGGTACAATAAAACTACTTGTTTTTCATACATCTGCAATATAGTGGCATTTGGGGAGGGCATGTTGTTTACCACAGGGAGCGAGTCATCACCACGACTTGAAAAGTGGTTAAACTTTATTTTCGTGTGCGATGTATATGCAAAACTTTATACATTTTTTTTTCGTAAAGTAAAATCAGGGGTGTGAGTGATACGTGAGGGCGAGTTATATTCGAGTAAATATGGCATTTCTGTTTTATTATAAAAAGCAAGCATTCTTTTTTTTTCATCTTTCCTTGAGGTGTCGTGAGTCGCAAGAAATTGCTTTGGGGGGCCGCTAGTTTGACACCCCTGGTATAGACGAGGCCCTTTGGTTGGAAATACCTGGGTTCGATGCCCATCAATGACGGGAGGAACCTTTATATGTTCTCTTTCGACTAAAGATGAGTTAGCTGGTCTCATACAGAGGTAGAGGGTTTTTCCACCTGGAAACTCAGGTTATTCATCCCTCAGAACAGGCAAACTGGCCCGTGAACACACAGATCTACAGTCATAAAAATATATATATATACTTAATCCCTCCTCAGGAGGGCTTAACCCAGAGAAAGGGAGAGAAACTCCATATGAATATTATTATTATCAAGAGTATCTATCTCTCAAAGTTTCAAAGTTATATTTTGTCTATCACATAACTTTCTGGGGCTTCAAAGGCAACTGTTTTTTTTTAAGGCAATTTTTTCCACAGAAGAATGGCTTTAGTCATGAAAAAAAAAAAATGTTTGTGTGAAAATGTAAACAACAAATCAAAAAGTACATACATAACTTGAGCACTAAAATGACAGTAAATAAACATCAGAAACTGAACAATCTGGAAGCAAGCTGTGATTAATTTTAAAATTTTCTGAAAAAATTCTGTTAATCTTGTAAATAAAAAAGGATGCCAAGAAAAATCTAAAAAACAAAATTTCCTTCAATCTGAAGGATAAGGTAACAAGTAACTTACTTTCATCAAATACAAAGTATATATATATTTTTATACATACTTTTGTATTGGATTATATTTTATATGACAGTAGATCTGTGTATGTACACGGGACCAGTTTGCCTGTTCTGAGGGATAAAAAACCTGAATTTCCGGGTGGAAAAACCTTTTACCTCTGTATGAGACCAGCTAACTCATCTTTAGTCAAAAGAGACCATATAAAGGTTGCTCACATCATTGATGGGAATTGAACCCAGATATTTCTGACCAAAGGGCTTCATCTATACCAACTATTGTGCAAAATTATGCAGATTCAATTTAATTTTTAATTTGACGTGGAACAACCCTAAACCTAGAGTACATCAGAATTGTGGGAGGACGAAAGATTTTTTAAAATTTTTATTATTATGCTCTTTATATAATCCAGAAACACTGCTCTAGACACTGACCATGGAACTTCAGCAGTGTGGACAATGCTCTCTCTAATGTTTGCTGCCTATGTATGCAAGTTTCCAATTTCAGACTTAATGTGTATGCTAATATAAAATTTCTCATATTAATGTTGCCCATTTTTCATCTAGCTATAACCTATAAAATTGCAAGCACTAAATTAATTCACTTAAATCTGTGTAGCTACAAAAATCTGTCACCATTTGCAAGAGACTGAGTGACTGAATATGCTTCTGCAAATTGCTGATGTCAGCATTCAGTTTGCTCACATGCCAGAGGCTAAGAGTAACTAATTAGAGTGTTATTAAGGGAATGGGTTAGAGTAACATTGGAAGGGAGACATTGGAGAAATTACTAAATGAAATAAGTGACAAGTATGATTTATCTTATAATTCATTTTTATAGCATATTCAAAAATTATTGACTGTAAATTAGAAATTCTAAAAGTAAAAATTTTGTGTGTGCATGCACAAGAACACAGCTTAGAGGGAACATGGTGGTGGACTCATCTCTTGTAAAAAGACAAATCACAAAATCCATTCATGTTCACTATTGGATTTGAACCCATGGCTGTTAATATAGGCCTATTTATCTATTTAGCCCTGTGGAAATGGCATTTGCATTCATAGCTGTAGGCCTCCTGAAGAAAGACCATTCTAAGCTCGATTTTAGTTGCTAACTAGAGTAAGTTTCCTAAGCCTTTGTTTGAATGGCTCCAGAGTTAGTCAATCTCTGGTAGAGGCAAGCAGGTTTTTCCCTTTGAAACTTGGATTCTCATCCTGTAAACTCAAGAATGACCATAGAAACCACACCATTTCAGATAATATAGTGTGTTAGGAATGACAAGATGGTGGCAGGAGTCTGCTGTACTCTCTTCAATGATATTAAATACTATTAAATATCATTGAAGTTTGGCTATTCGTTTGGAATAGTTTGGACCAGCTATCACTAATTGGCTATTCGTGGAGATTAATTGTCCCTGTTTCCAAAAAAAGTTAGGTAAGATTTAAATGGCCTTGCCTATTTCCTTTGGGGAATAAAAGGTACTGATTTTTTTTTTTTTTTTTTTGAAATAGATACTCTTATAGCACAAAACTGGCTACTATGCCAGAATCCTAACCACTTTGACAACTCAGCACAAGAAAAATACAATACATTAATTATGATATTAATAGGTGTAATTGTTTTCATCAAAAGAAACCTGGCAATATCAGCAAGCATTTCTGCTGTAAAAGGATATTTTCTAGTTCGAAAAAATGGCAGCTAGACTTATGTGGTAGATGACCTTCATCATCCATTAAAAACTATCACCTTGCATAATAAAAAATCAAGCTGATGTTGAAAGTTTGCAGGATGATTTAAATAAGCTGGTAGAATGGGCAAAAGATAATGGATGTCAGTTCAATGCGGAAAAGTGTAAAGTCATGCATTTTGTGATTAAAATATTACCAGCTGTGTACTACATTGATGGAACAGTACTCCAAGAGATTGATGAGGCTAGGGACTTAGGGGTGTTGGTAGATAGGGAGATGAAGTTCAGAGGACACACTGCTAAGGTGTCCAAGATTGCACATAGGATTACTTAGTTGTTGAGGAACACACTGACATCCAGAGATAAAGAGGTTATTATTCCCCTTTATAAAGTGTTGATACTTCCACATTTGGATTACTGTGCTCAGGTCTGGTCAACTGGATTCCTTGGAGATCAGGAGGCTGTGGAGAGGGTTCAGAGAGGAGTGACCAAGTTGGTGAGTGATGTAAAAAATGCTCCCTACATTGATAGATTGAGAGCTTGTGATTGCAGAGACTGGTTGATAGGTGGAGAAGAGGGGATATGATAGAAACATTTAAATTACTGAAAGGTTTTTATAGGATTGATGCAGGGGAAATGTTTCAGCTGTGTGATAGTGATGAAAGAACAAGAGGTCATCCCTGGAAATTAAAGAAGAGTGTGGTTAACAAGAGTGTCAGAACGAGGTTTTTTGCATGGAGGGTGGTGAATGAGTGGAATTCATTGCCTGACTTAGTTGTGAGCTCTTCGTCTGTAAATGAATTCAAGAAGAGATATGACAGATATTGTTTTGCTAGTTTGGGTCTCCCACGATGAGTCTACTGACTCCATGGAGATACCCGTAATAATAATAATAATTATTATTATTATTATTCGGGTGCCTGAAGTGACTGTTATATGTTTGTTCCCCAGAGCAGGGATTCCAATCTTCTGGCATGCAGTGTCAGCAATACCCTACAAGGGCATGCCAAACATACTTTAGAGATACAAAATGTCTCCCACTATCAAGGGAAAAGAAATAAAGAAATTCTGTGGGTCCAACAACAACAAAAAGGCCTGATACAAAGGCTCTAGTTTCATTTGTAACCTATGGTGATACCTACAACACTTGTGAACAATCATTAACAGATTTAAGGCAGACAGACTTTGAAAGGGCTTACTATAGAAAGTTTTTCTCTTGATCCAATGGCAGGCATGTTTTCTGGATACTTGCAAATACTCTTAGTTGCAATTTCTATTCATCTGTGCTCAGACTCCTCACTCACCATGATGGCAATATTACCGTAAGATAAATTGATCTGGCATTATTCTTCGTCCGAATCCTGCACAGATCAACTGGATCAAAAAATCTTCTGGTCCTGATGGTATCTCAGCAACTGTGCTCAGAAGATGTGCTCCAGAACTAATGCCAGTTCTTTATCATCTCTATATTATATTATACCTAGCTAGCATCCACCATACAGCAAGTCTATATACAGTAAATTCCAAGAAAGAGAAAGATCTATCATCAAACTATCAACCTATTTCTTTCACCTACAGGTACTGAACTTAACTAAAAGTCAACTTTGTTAACACACAGAGAATCAACTAATCAGTGACGACTAATATGAATTTCACCCATGATTAGCCATAACTGATTTCTCCATGCCTAAATAACCCACCTCTGGACATGTGATATGGAAAAGTATGAAGAAACTTCCACCTGACATTTACAAAGCATTTGACAGAGTTTGGTATTGCAGGCTTTTCAGTAAATTGCCATCTTTGGTCTGCCTTCCTCTCATTCTAACTGGACTGCTAGTTTTCTTGAGTCATTCATTGCATGTAATAGTGAATAGTGTCCTCTTCAGATTTTCCAACTGATGCAAGTGTGCCTCCAAGCTCTGTTATTTCACCCACTCTCTTCCTTATATACATAAATGACTTTCTCACATTGATCTCAAATACCATCCATAATTTCACTGATGACAGTATTCTCCACTCATCCTACTCATACAACAAACCTTGCAGTGCACAAATATCTCAAGAGTTTATCCATTATTGTCCACTGATCTCCACATTATTTTTCAATGGAGTAATAACTTAGTCGTCTTCAATACTACCAAAATACAATTCTGTCTCATTTCTCAAAAAGAGCTTAGTTTTTCCCACCACCCTGATAATATTCAATTTAAAGCTTAAATCTCTTGAACTGACTCTTTGAGAACAGTCTGAGAGATTTAGGCTGTTAGCCTGCTACTTCTAGGTTTTCCTGGCATAACCACAAAATAAAATAAAACAAAATAAATAAAAAGTATTTTTCTCAAAAAGATTTTAGCACCCCGCAACACACACACACACACACCTGAACATTGATAAGGTTCAACTTAACAGCCAAAACTAAATCTTTCAGATTGGATCTTACCTCTACCTTTTCCTGTCATAATCACACCACTTCTACAGCATCTTCAGCTTACTTTTTATCCTTCCAGTTACTTATTCTGTACAGATTTCAAATCTGCCCAACACTGAAATACTGCTTTCAGATTTGAAGTGGTATACCTAAAACCCCCTTTAAAAATGCTTGATGTGGTTCAGAAAAGGATAGTTTGGTTAAGTGATGACCAAACTGCCTTATCTTCTCTCAGAGCTTCTCTTCAGCCACTGTCTTATGAATGGTCATTTCTGCATTTAGTCTCTTCTGCAGATATTTCCATCTGCACTGTTTAGCAGAACTAGAATCAAACATGCTCTCATTTCTGCTAAACCTACAGCAACAAAAGCAACACCTGCTCAAGACTCTTTCCAATTGAACTGTTGACTTACTTAATCTGTTCCCATTTATCTTTCATTTTGTCTACTTCAGTTCTGTGGAACAGTCTTGCACCATCAAGTATTCTCCAAAGACTACAACTCCATTTTTTTCAAAAAAATATATCAGCAGATTACTTTGCTCTTAACATCAGTCACACATGGCATTTATTTGTTACATACTTTGAAGCCTGTCATATGTAGGAGTAAAAAAATAAAATAAAATCCAAATTATGCTTATTATTTATTTGGTATCTTAATGCAGATCTTCATAGATTGATCTGTCATTTTTAGATTGGATGCTTGAAAATTTGACTTCTGAAATTATTAGACCATATGACTTGCGTCAATTCAAGTTTACACAAACAATTTGCTGGGTAGGTAGTAATATTGTTAACTTCTCTATAATAACAAAATCTTTCCTTGTTCCATCTGGTTCAGGGCATAACTTCCACTTTAAAATTTATTGATTCATAACTTTACTAGAATTAACACCAGCTCTATATACACAACTCACTGACACAATTTAGAATTTGGCTGTCAACATAAAAGTGACTACTCTTGGGATTTCAAACTAAGAGCAGAAACTTTTCTTCATTTATTTCCCTCTACTGCCACTTTGAGAGACAACCTTCTTTCCTACAGATTTCCTAAGAGAAGTCAAATATAATGTTAATGAGGGTTTTTTTTTAAATAAATAAATCTCCCCAACCAACTATCCATATATGGTACTACAGTTAAAAGCTGAACAACCTTTTGTATTTGCCAATTTTTTTAAAAAAACGGGTATTTAAACGATTTTCATCAGTTTTATTGTATATTTTCTTAGAATAATTAATATTCTAATAAATTTTATAGTATTATTTCATACATTTATTGTATTTAGTATATTTCCTGATATTTTGTTGGAATACTATAATATTAAAGTAGTATCATAAAATTGCCAAAGACCCAAAAGAATTTTTGGTTCATAGAGCTCATAAAATCTGTTCAACTGATTCTCTTCTAAACAATGAATGTATTATCAGAGCTACTTTCATCTCTCATGGTTATAAAGCAAAAACTATCAATAAAATAATCAATAATTATGGCCTTCATCTTAATCCTCAAGAAACAGTTTTTAGAATTTGTCTTCCATATGTTAAAGGACTATCAGTAAAAACAGCAAGACTTCTTTGCCAGCAAGTCTTGCTGTTTTTACAATGGCCTCCAAGTCTCTTTTGCCGGTTCGTATACTTAATACCTTCCTTATCTCTCCAAAAGACACTTATCCTCCACTCTCTTATCTGGAAGCTTACAGAATCCTTGTTCTTGCAGCCTATGTTATTATGAACAGACTGGTCATTCCACACAAATTCATCTTGGAAAACATCAAGAATATATTTCACTTAAACAGCCTGATAAATCTGATTTAGCAAGCCATGCCTTGTCTACAAAAGAGAATTTAGTGGAATAATACTAAAGTTCTACACAAAAGTTGTTTTCTTCTGGAAATATTGTATTAAAAAAAGCTGCAAAACTACATACTTTCTCAATTTTGGGAAGTTATCGTAACTAATACTCACCATTCATGTGTTTCATAAAAATTGTAATTAATTATTTTTTTGAATTAAATTTTTTTAAATTTTTAATTTATTCCTTGATATCTATTAATGTAGATGGAGTTATCCTTCTGTAGTTGACAGCACATATAATTCAATTCAAGTTTTGCAATTCAATGTACAGTATTATACAATACAGTTCAAGTATTACTATCATTTTCTGTTGGTAATTACACTTATTTTTTGCTATTTATTTTGTTACAGTTAATAAATGTTTCCTTATATATACAAATAGAGTAAAATACATTTCAGATTGTAACCAAGGGCCATAATGGCTCACCACTGGTTACTAGAGAATTAAATTAGTTCGAATCACTGCGAGTCCAGTGACCATATCTATGAGGGCTCACCTTATTATTATTATTATTATTAAACAAGACCTCATGGAGTCAAAGACTCATCTAGGAGGTCCTTTTATCTCACACACATCTCATCATACCGTGTCTTAAACACATTCAAACTCCTTGCAGACACCACACTCTCAGGCAAGGCATTCCAATCATTCACAACTCTGCACGAAAAAAACCTGCCTCTCACTCCCCTACTCACACCCTCTTTATACAGTTTCCAGGGATGAACTCTGGTTCTCTCCTGATCTCCCACTATTCTCTGTAGAACTTCTCCACCATTGATCCTATAACAACCCCTTACCAACTTGTAGGTCTCTATCATATCTCCCCTCTTCCTTCTCTCTACTAGACTCTGCAAATTACATATTTTCAATCTTTCCTCATACTCGACATTCCAGAGGTCAGAAACTACCTTAGTCAGTCGCCTTTGGACCCTTTCCAACATCTCTTCATCCTTCTGAAAACCAGGTGATCAAATCTGGGCACAATAGTCCATGTGTGGCCTAATCAAAGCTTTATACAATGGAACAAGAATCTCCCTACTTCTACACGTCAGTGTCCTCCGCATCATTCCCAGAAGTCTTTGTGTTGTCTTCACAATTTTGGCGATGTGTCCCCTAAATTTTAGATCCTTATCCACTATCACCCCCAGATCTCTTATTTCCTCTACTTCCAACAATATATTCTCACCAAGCATAAATTCTGCATCCCATCTTTGTTTTCCAAATTTTAAAACCTTACATTTTGCAACATTGAACTCACATCCCCATTTGCTTGCCCAATCACTCAATTTATTCAAGTCTTCTTGCAAGGCCACAACATCTTCACTACTCTTTATGGTTCGTCCCAACTTTGCATCATCTGCAAACAACTGAATATCTCCATCCAAATCTTCGCCAATATCATTAATATACAAGTTAAATAGTAATGGCCCTAAAACAGATCCCTGAGGCACTCCACTAGTGACTTTCCTTTTCTTGGATATTGCACCCCCATACACAACTTGTTGATACCTATCAGATAGCCAGTCTGTTTGATGAGTCTGTTTTATACTGTTTGATTTGATGTACATGTTAATATATTAGTCTCCTAATATATTAGTGAATAAACTAGTTAGTATATTGGTACCTTAATTGGATATGGTATCTGAGTTATAATGATCTCTTATACTATACGTTTAAAGTAATTGTCAACATTGTTTAGTCCCATGAGGTAGTCTCTCAATCTTTTTCTGAATGCATAAGCTGAGGTTATAGATTTGATTACATTTGGGAGCTTATTGTAGCTGCTTGTCGCTAGGTATTCGAAGGATTTATGAAAAATTTCTTTGTTTGCCTTGGGTAGTACCAACATATTCTGGTCACAGCATAATCCAATACCAAGAAACTTTCAGCGTTCCTTTTTACGTATAATAGACAATCATAGAGATATAGTTTCTGCAGTGGTAGAATATTATGAATGACAAACAGATCATTGGTTGAATGTGCAAAGTTAGTAGTGGTTATGGCTCTAAGTATTCTGTTTTGTATTCTTATTAATGGAAGCAGATTTTTGTAATAATCTCCACCCCAACATGTGATGCTATATTGCAGTGAGGAATTTACCCAGGAATAGTATAAGCATTTTAAGAATGCTGCATTTACAAATTTTTTAACATATATTCTATTAATTATAACCAGTGGTGAGCTATAAGGGGCTCGCACCAGCCCTTTGTTAAATTTTTCTCAAATTTACGAGCCCCTTGTTCTTCTTGTTTAATAATCTTGTAGAACTAGAAAATACCATCGTGGAATGTATACATGCTACTATAATTGCTACTTTAAATTCAAATGGATTTTCTGATATCTATATAAAAAACCATTTCATTGCATTTTGTTCTGATGGAGCTAGTGTAATGTTAGGAAACAAATCAGGTGTTGCAATCAAATGTCTACAAAAATTTCCCAACGTTGTGATTTGGCATTGTGCTCATCGTTTACAATTAGCATTAGACGATTCGATAAAAAACATTAAAGAAATAAATCATTTTGAAATATTTATGGATAAATTATATGCTTTTTATCATCAATCATCAAAAAATCAACGAGAATTAAACATGATTGCAAAAGACCTTGGTATCGAAATTTTAAAGATCGGCCGTGTGTTTGGACCACAATGGGCAGCTAGCAGTTTACGAACGGCTCTTGCTTTGTGGAGAAATTACGCAGCTTTATGCAAGCATTTTGCATCAAACAATAAATATAAGGGCTTTTTAAGCTGATTTCTCAATTTGGAATTTTTAAAAGATCTAGCACTAATGGGAATTATCATATCTGTCAGAAGCTCTACAAAGTTGCAATATAAGTATTATAAAGGCTAAGTTAGGCCTTTTTTTTTTTTTTTTTTTTTTTTGCTCGACTATGCGAACCCTTTGTTAAAATTTCCATAGCTCACCACTGATTATAACCTAAACTTATTTGTTAAGAAAGTGATGTGGGAGTTCCACTTCATATTGCTCTTGAGTTTTTTGATTAAGCTACAGTTACAATTTAGGATGCCACTACATTTCCTTTCATGCCATTTTATGGTTATATCATGGTCTAGCTTTTCTGTTAACGTGAAGTACATATATCTCGTTTTATCAGTATTAATGTTAAGTCCATTATTGCTAAACCATTTACTCAGTTTTAACATATCACTATTAATCTGATTTTTTAGATCTTCAAGGGTTGTTTCGGTGTATATTAATGTCATGTCATCGGCGAAGGATATCAATTTGCCAAAAAGTTTGTATTTACAAAAATCATTAACATATATTAAAAATAGGATGGGTCCTAATACAGACCCTTGCGGGACTCCATATTTTATTATTTTTGTTGCGCTATTGAATGTGCCGTAGCTGGTATATTGTTTTCTATTATTCAGATAGGATCTGAACCAGTCATTAATAATTCCTCTGATGCCGTATTTGGACATTTTCAGTAGCAATAGGTCATGATGAACACAGTCGAATGCCTTAGATATATCAAGAAAAACGGCTGCTGTGTGCATTCCTTTATTTATTCCACTACAGACCGTTTTATGAAACCTCCAATAGCGCTTTTTCGATGTTGTATTCAGATCTAAACCCATATTGATTAGTTGCATAAAAGGATATTGTATTTAGATAGCTATTTAAGCATTTTTTTTTTATTAGAATTTCAATAACCTTTGAGATTGTGGATAGTATAGATATTGGGACAATATTTATACTATCCACAAGGTTTTTAGGACATTATTTAGCTCTGAAAGAAAGATATCAACTGGGCTATCGTGTGCACGGTATATAGCAATTTTCTGTAATTTTTTATTTCATTTCTGTTACCTGCTTTAAATAGCAGTACAACTGAAGCAGTCTTTAAGTGTTCTATAAACCGTGTTCAAAGGATTTGTTAATGAAATTTGTCAAGAACTGTAATTTGTATTTAATGATAATGTTTAGTTTTTTGACATTTATGTTGTCACTTCCCATTTTTTTCCCTTTTTTTAATCCGATTACTACACCCTTTACCTCTTCTTCGTTTACTGCGTGTAGATACACGGAATTCTTAATTCGTGGAAGGTGACTCACGTACTCTGTGCTTTCTGCAGGGTTGAAATCACAACTACTAGTTTGTAAAGTGATTGTTCACTTTGTTAAGTACATCGGTGATGTCACTGTCTTCTGGAAATTCGCATGTTTTGTGCTTTGTGTTACCTATTATCATATTAACCAACCTCCATTCTTTACTTTTATCATTATTACAAGAAAGAAATTTCAATAGAAGAAAATGTTCTTTTGCCTGTTTTATTTTTTCCTTTAGGTGTTTAGTGAAATTTTTGTAGTCATGTTCAAACATTAAAAATTGTAGGGATTTTTCCTATGCTTATGATAGAGCTTCTCTTTTGTCCTTATCATATTTTTTAGTTCATCTGTTATCCAGTGTGTGAACATCCTTTTTTGTAGTAACTCTTTTGTGATATTGCGATAACTGTCTGCATATTTAATCATTTTGATAAATTCCTCGTATAGCTGACTTATGTCTAATATGTTGGTTTGGGGCAGTTGATGATGTTTTATGTAGCTCTCAAATTTATTATTATAATTGGTGCCTATTTCGAATTTTTTATGACTATCTGCACAGCTCGTGTTAACACTATTAGGTAAGGATAGTTATTTCAATAGTATTGAATGGTGATTTGTTATTTTGCTAAAGTAGATTGCAGAGGATACCTCATAGGCCATTCTATTTCTTATGAATATGTGATCAATGCAACTTGCTGAGTTGTTCGCTTCTCTCGTATTGCTATCGATGTAAGCAAGAAACCCATGAGTAGATAATATATTTTTATATTCTTCAGTTTTACTATTACTCTTATAAAGGTCTAAATTTATATCCCCCACCAGTATGACATTGTCGTGTTTTAAGGTTTTTAGGACATTATTTAGCTCTGAAAGAAAGATATCAACTGGGCTATCGTGTGCACGGTATATAGCAAATATAAGTATATTCATTGCTGTGTCATAAATCATTACAGTTTCAGCACTTTGCATTTTTGATTCCAGTTTATGAAATTTATAAATATTTTTTCTAGCATATAGAATTAATCCACCTGAAAAATTATAGTAGCGACAATCATAATACGTGTCGTAATCTGTGAGAGAATAACGATCAACCTCAAGTTGTTTGATCCATATTTCACTTAAGACTAGTAAATCTATATATGATTGGATTTCTGTGAAAAGTAACATTAAATTATCAAAAGTTGACCTTATCGAACTAATACTGACATGATATATGTTGAAATTCTTGGATGAGTTTGTAGTAGTGTCAAAATTTTTTTTTTTTTACAGAGGTTCGATTATATAGTTTTTTATAGTCTACAGTTGCATCAGAATCTAAGCTATTCATGTGGAATCTTAAATCCATTTAGGTCTTTAATAAAGTTCCAGTTATTCATAGGTAACATTTAGATTTGCTGTTGACTAAGTTTGTCGAGGTCATCCGTGTTTTTATCCGTATCACTTTTGTGTTGTCGTTCTTTCTCATGAATAGTTTACCATCTCTTACCAATACATATTTGACTGCACCACTTGCTCTCTTTTGTTTTGTTTCATAAAGGAGTTGCTTATTGAGTTTGGTCAAGTATTCGTTTATGTAGACAGGCATCGGTTTAATTGTTCATCAAATTGTTGAGCTGTAATCTCGAGTTTTCTTGTCTCCGTCATCCATTTATTTTTAATATTCTTGCTTTCTAGTCGAATAATAACTGGCTTGATATCTGTTTTTCTGCTGGTGGGTACTCTGTGGGCATGCAAGATGTCTTCCCTTTTTACTCCAAGTAGATTCACTAGCTTTTCAGTTATAGCATGCAAGTTCTCATTCTGAGCTTCTGGTAGACCGTTTAATTCGATATTGTTCAACCTGGAGCACTGCTGAATTTCATTAACTTCCCATTTCAGTTCATTCATTTGAGCTTTTAGTATTTTATTTTCTTTTGTTAGTTCTGTGTTTGTGCATTTTCAATGCATAATATCATGCATTTTCAATTTAACTGTTGTTCATTTTTATATTTAGCCCTTCTTACTGTAGTGTATCGAAAATGGCTATGAAACATAACCAACTGGCATAATTATTTATTATTATAATGTTTTAGAACTTTAACAATTTGTTCAAAAATTCCTTTTATGAGAGTAGATGGAAGTCAGATGTTAATAATAATCAGGAGATCTAGAGACAGGTGGCCTAAAGCTGTTAAAGGTTTTCTTGATAAAAAATTCATTAAAGTCATTTTTCAAGAAAGCTTTTAACGGTTTTAGACCAAATGTCTCTATCTCCTGAAGATGTCACTTGGATTCCATGCCCATATATTAAAGGAATTGTTGAAGTTCTAAAACCCCCTTAATATTGTAGTATCTTTTCATCCTGTCAGGAAGATTTCTACTTTCACTTTCTTCATATAAAGACAAGTTTTGTAGAGGCAACACAGGATGAGTGGTAATAATCAGTTCCATGAGGAGTAAAAAGAACAGGCAAGGAGGGTGACTTGGTTGGTATGGAAGGCAAAGTTGCAGATGGGCAGCAGTTAGCTAAAATAAAATAGATAAATAAAATAATGAATAAATTAAAAAAAAATCAAGGGAATTCTTGTGATATGTAACAGCAGAAAAACAAATGATTATGGGAAGATGATACTGTCTGAAGAAAATGGTTAAAGGATAACTGCTATAGAAGATATAGTTAAGATGGTAATTGAGCAATTCATAAAAGCTATTTTTGACATCATGTGGAGTTTGAAAGCAGTGGAAGGAGAGCAAGGAAAGATGAGAGAGTCAACAAGAAGTATATAAGGAACTGTGTAAACTTGATGTTAATAAGGTTATAGAACTTAGTGATATATCACAAGATGTTTTGAGGAAATATAAAAGGAAGTTGACATCTGCCTTGGAATGCTTGTTTAATGAGTCTTGCATTGATAATTTTATAATCTACAAATCTTCAATCTATCATCATTGCATTCCAGAGACTTGTAGCATCTTTGCAATTTGCCTCTGAACACACTACAATTTCCTCATCTCTCCACCTTAGAAATCCAGAGGATGCAGTTGTAGCAAAGCTACATAAAGAGAAAACAACTTCTTTATCTCTACTTGTCCATGTGTCATTTAACACCAACACTTTTGAGTTCAAATATAGAGCCATGTAATACACTACTGTTCACCTGCAAGAAGTCAGATGACTTCCTGCAATACTATTTACCAGCTTCATATCTATCCCCCCATTTGCTCCATTGTACATAAGATTTCCATATAGTATCCTGCAAATATTGCAAAGTCCAGCAATATTGTGGCATAGCCCTTTCCTTTATCTAACTCGAATGTCATTTTATTATAGAAAGTGAGTAAGATACCAAGACAAGAACCCTCTTTTACAAAACAGGTATACTACTACCATAGAATATCACATTCTTATTTACCCATCCAATCTTAAAATTCTATTCTAAGCTTCTTCAATGTCTTAAGCCATCTTTATGTAATGAAACTATTCTGTTCTCTCTTTCCACTACTTTGGGAGACCTCAGTAACCCTCCAAAACAGCTTGGTTAGAGACACTCATTCAATTGCATTGCTGATGTCATGGTTCATTTGCATTGAGGTTTTATATCCTATGCATCTCCAGTATATACACTTCTATTCTCCAATGGTCCATGAATTACCTCCACTAGAATAATACACCTTTGCAAAGTGATCACTTGCTTTTCTTCTGCTTCAACAACATTTCTACCATTGCATTCTTTCAATCAAATCTTTAAGTGGAAGTTGAGCCATTGTGAACACAGCTAGAAAACAGGTATGTACAAGCAAATTTATTAAGAAAGTAAAACACAAATATTTCAATATGAAACTTGCAGATCTTCACCATCATTGTAACTGACAATTCAAAAGAAAGAATAACAATAATGGATTATTTAAATTAAGGAGATATTAAATCCCACATTGTTTTAAAACCGAACAAGAAACTCAAAGATTGGAATCAGAGAGTTTCATGCAGAATATAGTAAACTATAAAAGTATCAGTGATTACTAGCGTGAGCTAATGCAAGTAGTCCTAGCATGTAGTACAATCTCGGGCAACTCGCAGCAAAGGTGGTAAAGGTCTGATCGCTATTCCTGGTATTTTCCATAATGTAAAGACACATTTCCTAGGAAATGTATGCTGTTATTACATTATGGTGGGAGGTCACTACCCAGACCAGTTTCAGCCTTTATTGAGCCTTCATCAGTGAGTAGCTAGACAAAATAAATACCAAAGGGTATAGCGAAAAGAACTTATATACTCTGCTATACGAGTTGTCAAAAAGGTGCGACCATTAAGTTACTTAAATATAAAGAGCCAATAGGCTGCATTTCGGCAATATAAACATTATTTAAATTAAGGGGATATTAATCCCACATTGTTTTAAAACCGAATAAGAAACTCAAAGATTGGAATCAGAGAGTTTCATGCCAAATATAGTAAACTATAAAAGTATTGGCGATTACTAGCGAGAGCTACTGCAAGTAGTCCTAGTACGTAGTACAATCTCGGGCAACTCGCAGCAAAGGTGGTAAAGTTCTGATCGCTATTCTTGGTATTTTCCATAATGTAAAAACACATTTCCTAGGAAATGTATGCTGTTATTACATTACGGTGGGAGGTCACTACCCAAACCAGTTTCAGCCTTTATTGAGGCTTCATCAGTGAGTAGTTAGACCAAATAAATACCAAAGGGTATAGCGAAAAGAACTTATATACTCTGCTATACGAGTTGTCAAAATGGCATGAAACTCTCTGATTCCAATCTTTGAGTTTCTTATTCGGTTTTAAAATAATGTGGGATTTAATATCCCCTTAATTTAAATAATGTTTATATCGCCGAAATGAAGCCTATTGGCTTTTTATATTTAAGTAACTTAATGGTTGCACCTTTTTTGACAACTCGTAGTGTAGAGTATATAAGTTCTTTTCGCTATACCCTTTGGTATTTATTTAGTCTAACTACTCACTGATGAAGCCTCAATAAAGGCTGAAACCGGTGAGATTGCTAATATGAGTTCGGTCTCTTAAGGTTTTTGCCTTAAGGGAGCAATTTGAGTCTCCGGGGGTGGAGTGTTTTCTGGTACAGCCTGGTGAGGGGCTTTGTCGGTGAATATTTTTGTCCAGAATATGAGCGGTTCTGCTCGGTGGTGGTGATGTGTGGGTGGAAGGCCATCACTGAGTGGAGCCAACGCTGAGATGGATGGTCTTTCGCCCACTATTGAGTGGTCTAGGAATCGTCCGAATTTTTAGAGACGGCTTTACTTAGACATAAGGCTGAAACCTGTGAGATTGCTAATATGAGTTCGCTCTCTTAAGGTTTTTGCCTTAAGGGAGCAATTTGAGTTTCTGGGGAAAGCGTTTTCCGTCACGGCATGGTGAGGAGCTTTGTCGGTGAATGCTTTTCTTTGGAATATGTGCGGCTCTGCTCGGTGGTGGTAGTGGGTGGAAGGTCATCACTGAGTGGAGCCAACGCTGAGATGGACAGTCTTTCGCCCACAATTGAGTCGCCTAGGGATCGTCCGAATTTTTAGAGATGGCTTTACTTATTCATAAGGCTGAACCGGTCTGGGTTGTGACCTCCCACCATAATGTAATAACAGCATACATTTCCTAGGAAATGTGTTTTTACATTATGGAAAATACCAAGAATAGCGATCAGAACTTTACCACCTTTGCTGCGAGTTGCCCGAGATTGTACTACGTACTAGGACTACTTGCATTAGCTCACGCTAGTAATCGCCAATACTTTTATAGTCTACTATATTCGGCATGAAACTCTCTTATTCCAATCTTTAAGTTTCTTATTCGGTTTTAAAACAATGTAGGATTTAATATCCCCTTAATTTAAATAATATTTATATTGCCGAAATGAAGTTTATTGGCTCTTTATATTTAAGTCACTTGAAGTATACTCTGCTATACTCGTATAGCAGAGCATATAAGTTCTTTTCGCTATACCCTTTGGTATTTATTTGGTCTAGCTACTCACTGATGAAGCCTCAATAAAGGCTGAAACCGGTCTGGGTAGTGACCTCCCACCATAACATAATGTAATAACAGCATACATTTCCTAGGAAATGTGTTTTTACATTACGGAAAATACCAAGAATAGCGATCAGAACTTTACCACCTTTGCTGCGAGTTGCCCGAGATTGTACTACGTACTAGAACTACTTGCATTAGCTCACGCTAGTAATTGCCAATACTTTTATAGTTTACTATATTCGGCATGAAACTCTCCGATTCCAATCTTTGAGTTTCTTATTCGGTTTTAAAACAATGTGGGATTTAATATCCCCTTAATTTAAATAATGTTTATATTGCCGAAATGAAGTCTATTGGCTCTTTATATTTAAGTAACAACAATGGATTTCACAAACTAGATATAAACTTCTTCTTCTTCCTCCTCCTCTTATTTTTATAGCACTTTTATCCAGCCTAGTGCAGGATCTGCTATGATTATGCGACTGTGGGAAACCCCAAACGGCTTGTCGCAGAGTCTGGCGTTGGGAGTGAGGAGTAAGTTTTTTGTGTAAAGAGTTGTGGATGGTTGGAATGCATTGGCTAGAAGTGTGGAGACGGTGAATGCATTCAAGTCATGGTATGATGAGCTGTGTGCATGATGGAGGACCTCCTGAAATGAGTCATTGACTTCATGGTAGTCTACTACTGCTGCTACTACTACTAATAATAATAATAATAAAGGTTGTTAAAGTCAGATGGGATTTGAACTCATGTTTTTCCAACCAAAGAGCTGCTCTGTTGAAACCAACTGAACTATGGAGGCTCAGTCATGATTTAACATAAAGTAATTACTATATCACTAAAATAAAAGAAAGAATTCAATCTTCTGTTACCCATGAAATTTAATCTCACTCACATACTTACATATGAAGGGAATGACTTGATACCAGTCATTTCCTTGTATGCAATCAACTTCGAGCTTGCAAATAATCTTTCAATATTAACTGGAATTGGGCATCTACAACCTCTCTTCTATTATCGCCAATAATACTCAGACATAGCCAACATTCTAAAATTAGCAAACCCTTTGAATGGAATCTATCACATGTGGAACTCAAAAACTAAAAAAGAACATCATCATCACCAAAGCAGATAATGGTAATGCTATAGCAGTGTTTGATCACTCAGAGTATGATTAAAAAAAAATGTCAATCTTACTCAGAGATTGACTTACTTACTGCTTAAATGATGTCGACCCAACACACACACACACACACACACAAATAAATAAAAAGGCACTCCAAACATTATTAGACTAAGTTATATCCTGGCCTAGTGAAATGATCCAAAACTTGCATAATCCCAGGCTTCTTGGATTTATGGACTACGAGAAATATACAAACACACCCATTTGGACATATGGCTGAGATACATTGGAAATGCTTTTAGCATACCTCAACAACTAACATCCGAGGATCTGTTTCACCATTGAAAAGGATAACAGTAGTTGTGTGCTGTTCCTTGATATTCTGGCCAGCAAACTACCAAACAAATCCGTGTCTTTTTCTGTCTACAGAAGAGCCATCCACACTGGAAGGTACACACATCAGTATCTCTCCCACGAATATGCTATTATCAAAACTTTACCTCATTCAGTTAGAATCATTTGCTTGGACCATCCCAGTCTATCCACAGAAATCAATTACATCTGCAACACTTTTTAGTTAATGGCTTTTCCCTTAACAAAATCCAGGGGTGGAGTGAGCAATGGGCAGAATACTCTGCCCATTGCTCACTCCACCCCTTCAAAATCTAGAACAAAAAATCAGTTGCCATTCCTTACATCCGGGAAACTGCAGAAAAAAACTCAAGTTTTAAAAAGGCATGGCATATAAACTGCCCTAAGGTCATACCAAAAATTTGCTGTCCTTATCTGCTCGCTGAAAGATCCTTTCCATCATCTATACCAGAATGGTCTAGATCAGGATTTCTCAAACTGTGTTCTGCGGAAGGTGAATAGATGTTCCGCGAGATGTTCTGGAATCAGTCATTTTTAAAATAATTTGTCAGCACAAATTAATTTAATGATGGTTTAGTTGATGCTTAATTAATAATAAAAATCAGCTAAATTGCCAATTAATTATTAATTAATACATTACAAAATAACCAAGGTGTTCCATGAAAATTTCAGGATTTGTGAAGTGTTCCATCGTCGAAAAAGTTTGAGAAACCCTGGTCTAGATCATCGGTTCCCAACAGGTGGTATGCATACTCCTGGGGGGTAGGGGTACGTGCTGGGCCATTCAGGGATACACGAAAAATAATCAGTAATTGTGGAAAAACAAGTAAGTAAACAAAATGCAAAACATTAGTTATGGAACAATAAATGTAAAGGTTGAATCATGGCTAATGGAGACACTTCAAAACTAGCTCACATTAGCGAATGATGATTGGTGAGGGAGTGGCCATGAACCCCTCCCCCCCAAACTACTCTTCTACCAATCTACGCACAGTTCATGTGTCACTTTTGTCACCCATCCTCCTTTCCAGAACAATTGTGTGTCACTAAGAAATGACCTTTGCGATAACAAACCTTCCACTGACTTCCATTTGTGACGTTTTCTAGAACTTCTCCAAAAATATAAATACATCCATAGCCAGACAGTTTGATCAGTTCAGTTATTGACTGAGTATAAGTAAGTGTGTTTTCTTTAATTGTAATTCTTTTCAAGTAGTTTTTTTATTTAATGTTTAACGTAGTTTCAGTTATTATTGTCAGTGATTTTTAAGCGTGTCAGTTATGGATAAGTGGTTGAAAACAGGAACGGTTAAAAAACCAAAACTTGATGTGGATTATAACCAGTTGCCAAGTACTTCTCAACACGTGTCCGCAGCTATGAGTATACCCATACCGGGAGATAGTAAAAAGGCATGCATGCCTCAGGTACTACACAGAAAGAAAAAAGAAAAGGAAATACTGTGAAGAGTATATTAAATACGGGTTTTCATTTGTAGGGGATGATGACCATCCTAACTCTTTGTGTGTTGTGTGTGGGAAAGTATTATCCAACAGTAGCATGAAACCCTCTCTACTCATGCGACATTTAGAAACTAAACATCCTATGTATATAAACAAAGAAATACTTTATTTTCAGAGCTTAGAAAAGTGTCCAAATGTAACTTCATACATGACATCAGGAAAGAAAGACAATGAGAATGCAGTTGAGGCTTCCTACTGTATTACTTATCGCATAGCTAAATGTGGAAAAACCCACACCATAGCTGAAGATTTAATTTCTCTTTGTATTAAAGATGCAGTTTTTTGTATGTTTGGGGAAGAACATGTCCACAAAATTGATACTATCTCTTTTTCAAACAATACAATGTCTTGAAGAAGTCAGGATATGTCTGACAATGTTGAAGCTGCAGTAGTAGATAGAATTAAAAAAAGTAAATTCTTTTCCATCCAGATCGATGAAAGTTTAGATGTTGTTGATTTATCTATTTTGCTCGTCATCGCAAGGTGCTTATTGAGGAAAACCTGTTGCTCTGTTGAGGAAAACCTGTAAACAGAGCATACCACAGGCAAAGATATTTTTAATGTGATCGATAGTTATTTCATTGAAAAGGACATTAGTTGGTCGAATTGTTGTGGTGTATGCACATATGGAGCC
Source organism: Typopeltis vanoorti (assembly GCF_054136105.1). Lineage (NCBI taxonomy): Eukaryota > Metazoa > Arthropoda > Arachnida > Uropygi > Thelyphonidae > Typopeltis > Typopeltis vanoorti. Next base: position 30,578,581 of record NC_143562.1, on the reverse strand, counting down.
AAGTCTATGTCAGGTTGTTTTATAGAATTACACAGCCAAGTTAAAGAAATAGCTCCCCATGTACCATGAAGTCACTGCTGCATTCACAGATAAATTCTTGCATCCAAGCCTCTTCCTAGTGAACTGAAACACGTTCTTGATGAGGCTGTAAAAGTTCCAAATTTTATTAAGTCACAACCACGAAACTCCAGATTGTTTAAAGTGAAGTGCTGTGTGAAGAAATGAACAGCCTTCACAGCACATTACTTTTGCATACAGAGCTAAGGTGGCTATCTCATGGTAAAGTACTTACATGACTGTTTGAACTTAGACATGAAGTCCAGGTTTTTTTTGACGACCATTGTTTCCATCTTGCTCCAAAGTTTCATGACAGTGATTGGCTTCGGAGTCTTGCATATTTATCAGATATTTTTCTAGATATTTCCATTATAGACATAAACAAACGCAACTTGGGACTTCAAAACAGCTCAATCACTATATTCAAAGTAACTGACAAAATTTAGCCAATGATTAAAAAACTGGACTTTTGGAAAGCATGTATTGAAAGAGTTCAACCTGAGGTTTTTGAAACTCTGCACAACTTCTTATCTGAGAATGACTTGCACCTATCCCAAAACGTGAAAGAGAATATTTTAAGTCACTTGGAGGGTCTCAAAGTGTCCATTTATAAGTACTTCCCTTAATGTGGAAAAGAAAACAATTGGATTGCAGATCCTTTGAATAAAGAATTCTTCAAAGAAGAAGCTAAACTATCAATCAATGAAAAAGAGCAGTTAATCGAACTTTCACCCGATTCTACTTTAAATTCTGATTTTAAAAGAAAGCATCTTACTACCTTCTGGGTAGATGTCAGTGAGGAATACAAACAGCTCAGTGAGAAGGCACTCAAATACCTCTTGCCATTTACTAATACTGAACTAGTGGAGAGAGCTTTTTCTTCTTACACCTTCATAAAAAATAAGTACTACAACAAGCTTAATGCAAGGCCAAATTTAAGACTGTATCTTACATCTTTTGAGCCTGATTTCAAGAAACTAAGTGCATCAAAGCAAGCTCAACGATCTCACCAACAATGTTTCAATCAGCTGGTGATCTGTATACCAATTATTACAGACTTTGCAGATAACAAAAATAAATATTAATAATAATAAATCAAAAGTTTGTTAAATACTTGATCATCATTATTAATATTTAACATGAAGCTATACTTATTTCTATGTTATGAATATTGTAAAATTAAATCTGTGGTTTGTACTTTTAGTGTAGTAATTTTCCTTTCCCAACTCATTACCACTATTTTACATTAAGATAGGCACTGAACAAATGTATCAGTATTTAAAAACAAGGGGCACAATTTGTAGAAATGGGTTTGAAAGGGGTACACAAGTGGAAAAAGGTTGGGAACCATTGGTCTAGATCAGCATTCTTCAACCTTTTTACACCTGCGGACCGGGAAAAATAGGAGAAATGTTTCGCTGACCGGCTGACGGCTAAGACAGAAACATAAACCAATGTAGATAGTATTTTATTTATTAAATCCAATGTTATAAAATTTCAATTTTTAGCTAGTGTGACATCTGCTGCTGCTTAGAGGTTAGAAAATTTGATATATGTGGCTGGAGCATTGTTTCTGAGAGACAAAGAAATTTCTGCGTACCGGCATCAGTCCGCAGACCACAGGTTGAAGAACAAGAGTCTAGATCAGGGGTTCCCAATCTTTTTGTTTCCTAGAGCACATTCTAAAATACCGGTAGGGCGATGGGCACCATCTAATTTTTCAAGCAAATTTTTTGAATTCTTTTGTTAAATGAATACATACAAAGTTTACATTATAATCAAATGTTTTATTACTTAAAAGTTCACATTATATAAAAATTTAAATATATATATGTAAATTAGTGTGATCTTTAGCATTGCATTTCATTGGCCAGTGCTTCATAATTAGGAGAATACGATGATATTCCAGTTCTTAAACAATCATCAAGATGCTCATCAGTGAGTCATGATCTATATTTTGATTTTATGATATTCATGGTTGAAAACAATAATTCGCAAAGGTATGTGAAACCGAAAAACGATTTTATCTTGTACGCTGCTCTTTTTAAGGATGGAAATTTTTTTTTCTATCCACTAGATTCCAGAAGTTTTCATGTTATATGGGATTTTAGCATAATGTCAGTCTGAAGATCCAAAATTTCTAGCTCCAGTTCTTCAGCATTTACTTGAACAAGCTTTGCAATGCATGCAGCTATTTCCATTATATTTACTTGGCAAGTAAAAGGATTGATAAAAAAATAGATCATTGGCTCAATGATAGTAAATTCCTGAAATCGCTTTTCAAACTGTTCTTTAAGTGCTTGAAGATGTTTAAGAAATGGTGACAAGTTAAATTCACTATTGCCTACCATTTTTTTTATATTTGGGAAATGAACGGGAATTCCCATCTGCACATGTGATATCCACAAATCCAGTTTTGCTTTAAATGAGTTTACAGAGCCTATCATTTTAGTGACATGTCTATCTTTTCCTTGCAATTCCAAATTTAAAGAATTCAATTTTTCCATGATGTCTGTGAGAAAACATAAATCCAACAGAGAGCAAAAGTCATTTAGTTCATAAAAATTTTCATTTTTGACTTGACGATATTTTTTTATTTCTTCAATTAAACTTAAAAATCTTGTAAGGACTTTACTGAGCCAGCATATTTCGGTATGCAGGATGAGATCAGGTTCTTTATCTTCAATGTCTTGCAATAGAGCCTTGAAAAGTCAGTGCTGCAAAGGGGATGCTCAAATGGAGTTGATTATTTTTGTAACAACTTTCATAACATGTCCAAAGGGGAGTATTTTACTGCACAAAGCTTCCTGGTGGATAACACAGTGGTAGGACATAAAGTTTGGAAATGAATGATCTTTCTTGCAGAGTGCAATAAATCCATTGATATTGCCAACCATTGCTGGTGCCCCATCAGTAGTTATCGCAGACAGTTTGTGAAGGCATATCTATCGACTTGGCGTATATTCTGAACGTATTATAAATATATTCACCCATTGTTCGTCCTTTCATGGGTAATATTTTCAGTAGATCTTCTTTTACAGTGAAGTTACTAAATACCATTCTCACCATAACTGCTAACTGTGCTGTGTCTGATGTATCTTGACTCATCAAATTGTAAAGAGAACCAGTTACATATTTCCAAGTCACTTTTTAACTGAGTTTGTATGTCCACTGAAATTACATGTATTCTTCTTGTGACGGTGTTATTTGACAATTGTAAATCTTGTATTGCTGACATAATCTCACGTTTGTTAGAAAATCACTCAAATAAACAATCGGCACCAGTCAAAAATGCTTCTTTTAACAACTCGCCATTCTTGGAATGGTTTTTTTCTTCTTTGCGAACATGTGAGTAATATTTAAAGAAGCAATGGTGGCATTTTTAGATGTTACCACATCTAGTGAAAACCGACTGTTGGGCAGACAGGTTCGATTTTAGTTGATTCATTTTTTTGGTTCTTATTTCATATTTAAGTGGATAATTTGTATTAAAAGTGGCATGCATTGTCTGGAAGTGACATTTAACATTATGTTTTTTCGGAATTGCAACGCTACTGTTGCACAACAAACAAACACAATTATCTTTAAAATTAACGAAACAATATGTTTCCTCCCAGTCAGTGTTAAAATTATAGGTTCGTTGTCTTTTACTTGATTCACTCATTTTAGGATTAAAAATCAAAATATTGCAAAAATTTAAGTACAAAATACCGTTAAAATTATGTGCATTTAACTAGCAACAGATAATGAACAACTTTGAATGCGCGTCTACTTTACATTGCATGTATTTAATACTTGTCATGTGTCATTAACACATACATCATACAGCATGCCATGAATTGTTGTGTGATGTGCATGTGATTATTTCAAACTATATGGCACACGGTTGAACAGCGGCGGGCACAAACAAATTGGTCGACAGGCGCCATGGCGCTCGTGGGCATAAATTGCAAAAATTTAAGTACAAAATACCGTTAAAATTATGTGCATTTAACTAGCAACAGATAATGAACAACTTTGAATGCATGTCTACTTTACATTGTATGTATTTAATACTCGTCATGTGTCATTAACACATACATCATACAGCATGCCATGAATTGTTGCGTGATGTGCATGTGATTATTTCAAACTATATGGGACATGGTTGAACAGCGGTGGGCACAAACAAATTGGTCGACAGGCGCCATGGCGCTCGTGGGCATAGGGTTGGGAACACCTGGTCTAGATGATGGAGAGGATCATCATCCTTTGATCCTGCAAACTTTCCTATTTTGGAGAAACAGAAAGAATTGCCAATATCCATCTGGAGGAGCAAAGTCCATTACATGCACAACAGATATTCTGGAGTAGCAGACCATGCCACAGATACGAATCATCATCAGATCTAATGGCATTCAGCAAATCTGAACAGATTCAGCTGCCTCACTTTAACTAAAATATGAGAGACCGCTCTCATATTTTATTTTTTTTTAGACACGAATTTTTAGACACGAATTCACATCAATAGAAGATGCCAGTTAGGATGTAGGATCTTGCTTTTCATACTCTGTGTTTGCTTTCCTGCTAGTGTGCCTGCATGCATGCATGTAATTAGTTGTATTTCTTTATGCCCATGAAGATGCCTTGTTAATAAGGCAAAATACTGGCATAGTAATTTATTAGTTAAATAAATTTACTTAGCAATTATTATCAGTAGACGTGTTTTCTCTATTAAACTTCACACAAGTGATGATCAACATCTAAGTATCCATACCAGATCAGTCTGATTTCAATCTCCACTCTACATATACATGATTTCCTTCTCTTAGCTCTGAAACTTATGCCAATTTTATTTTTTATTTTTTTTTTTGGAATTTATGTAATATTATTTTTCTATAAATGAACAGCACTTGACAATTTGTGTGCTTTTACTATTTTTCTCAATAAGCATAATATTTTTTTTTACTGAATGAACTGTTTATTACTTTATAAAAACTACTGCTTTCTGAGACAAAAAATCGACAAAACCACAACATGTGATGTGTCATGATTGATTTGGAATATGATTTGATTTTTATGGTGCAAAGCCATCAAACGTCATACTGCACCAGGACACAGGTTTATAGTAGTACATATGGTAAATGGTTAGTAGATCAATCACAAACATCAATGCACTTGGCAGGATTCGAACCTGCAGCCTCATGGCTGGAGAGCAGATATGCTAACCACTCAGCCAACCAGGCTGGTGTCATGATTGACTTCAGCAGAAATAATGCTATAGGTTAGTTTACATTATGTTGATGAATGTGAGTTGTTGTTTTTTATGTTCAGATTGAGACTTTATTTTTTTCGTTCATGTTTTTTTTAATGTTTCTTTTCTTAGTGTTTTTTGGTAGCAGTGTTTCTGCAAATGACTTGAGTCTGTGTTTCTGGTATTGTTGCAGCTGTGGAGAGCTGTTAGACAGGTGGTTCATTTCTTAGTTTCCATGTTTATGGTATTAGCTTTCTTCAGTTGTTTGTTGTTGGCAGTTTTTTTTTTTTCCCCTGTTGTCAGTGTTTGTTTAGGTCTTCTAACATTCTTGATAGGGTTATTATTGATGTTAGTGGTATTATTAGCATTTCTTTACAAAGATATTTTTCTTTGGCTATTTCTGTTCTGTATTTTCTTAATAGTTTACTTGTCTCAGCACAAATCAAGTGTATCTTGAAGATGATATTTGTTGCCTTCAGGTTCGCTTTGTTATTATCATTATACTTTATCATTATTGTTCATTGTGTTAAAAATTAACAAAATGTGTTAGGATTTCGTTATTGTGTGTTTTGTGTTTTTTATTATCATTTATTTATCATTTACTTTTTTTTAAAATTGATATTTACTTATCTGTAGCAAACTTTCATCTCCATATTGCAGTGTCAACTAGATGAGTAGAGCCTCTGTAGCTCAGTGGGTTTAGACAAAGCCCTTTGGTCGAAAACACTTGGGATCGAGTCCCATCCATAACATGAGGAATCTTTATCTGGTCTCTTTCGACTAAAGGTGAGTTAGCTGGTCTCATACAGAGGTAGAGGGATTTTTTCACAAAGAAACTTGGGTTTATCATCCCTCAGAACATGCAAACTAGCCCTGTGAACACACACACACACTGATCTACAGCCATAAAATACATCCTTAAAAAAGTCCCTCATTGGAGGACTCAACGAGTCCTAAGGGACAGATGAGGAAAATTGGGGGAATCCGACATACAACAACAGCTAGACGAATGAGTCAATATATTTCATAAATCTGTGGGTAGACGAAATAAATCTTTTCTAACATATAATAACACATCCCCTTCTCAGGAAGTCCACAAATTACAATTACTTTCAAGTGCATAAATTACCGTTCTGCTGAACTGCTCCATTTCCTTTATTTTCCAACTGAAGAACTACATAATCCATTTGATTCTATGACAAATGTCAAAAACTGTCACTAAGTATTTGAATACTCTATCTTAATCCGCAAAACGCTACTTTACATAATGTACCGTGTAAAATTTTGTAAATAAAGTAATGGTGATAACGGTAACCCATCAACAAAACTCAAATACAGCTGAAAAAAACAATGATTGTAAACTATCAGAGAAACGAAGTATACGACTAATGTAACTGAAAAACGACATATTCGTCAATGATCTATGTAGCAACCATTCTCAAAATGAAAGAGCAAAACAAAAAGGAAGTGAGTTGTTTCTGGGTCATTTAGAATAAGAATGACAGTTTAAGAAGTGCGCCAAGGAAATTGAGCATCAGAGTATATCATGCAATTAGCAACTTTTAAGTAATACATTTATCTAATAATACCAATCAAAACAAATGCATCTTCACTGATCCCTGTTAGTTCATATGGTAATTGTACATCAGCCTCCAGAAACAGCATAATCACAGTGAAATCTGTTTATAAATGGAGACGTACCTTAAACTCTTTCGACCATCACACATTAGGATAAGCTGCATCACTTTCTCATAGTCAATTAACAGATACTTTATTATTCAAATAAAACTGAAACATCAAAACTCGTATATCACTATGACTTTATTAAATCAACACACACGTCCAACCCACGACGATCATAGCAAAACGTTGTGTCTCACTAGTCTCTAAAAAAGGAAACAATACGCACATGTGGACACACAACGACAACTAGTGGTATAAAATCAAAAGTGACTAAATAATAAATAGCCCTTTCACAATAACTAAAAAACAATAATAGTAATGGTCACAATCTAATAACTGCAGCGATAACGAGAATCGAAATGAATATAACTGGGAGGGGAAAAATGCTTTTTGCCCTTGAATTACCTAATCATTATAGTGGAAGAGCCATAACTGATTTTAAAACCATAGAAAAATAAACTCAGGTGGTGTGAAAAAAAAAAAAAAAAAAAAACTAAAGCAAACGCTTAGCTGATAGGCGTCAGCTGAAGCAGCCGTCTCCGTGCCGTAGTGGTTTCATCAGACGTTTTTATGTGTGTGTGTGTTTTTCCTCCCAATAGTAATATGATTAGTTACCATTTATATTTCCAATTTTGTATCAATATTCATATTTACATTAATATTTTACATGTATATGTACATATTCCGACCTTTACATTCATATTTATATTTTTATATATACATATACAGTAACATATACAGTATTAACACTTACGTGTGTTGAGGCTTAAGTGCTGTTAAGAATTCGTGTTAGAGGTTTAATGGAATATTAACAGCACTGAGAAAGGATTAAAACTAATTTTAATACCTCCAATATTTCGTCCCCGTTACAGAGACATCTTCAGGGATTACACACACACACACACACACACACACACACACACACACACACACACACACACACACACACACACACACACACACACACACACACACACACACACACACACACACACACACACACACACACACACACACACACACACACACACACACACACACACACACACACACACACACACACACACACACACACACACACACACACACACACACACACACACACACACACACACACACACACACACACACACACACACACACACACACACACACACACACACACACACACACACACACACACACACACACACACACACACACACACACACACACACACACACACACACACACACACACACACACACACACACACACACACACACACACACACACACACACACACACACACACACACACACACACACACACACACACACACACACACACACACACACACACACACACACACACACACACACACACACACACACACACACACACACACACACACACACACACACACACACACACACACACACACACACACACACACACACACACACACACACACACACACACACACACACACACACACACACACACACACACACACACACACACACACACACACACACACACACACACACACACACACACACACACACACACACACACACACACACACACACACACACACACACACACACACACACACACACACACACACACACACACACACACACACACACACACACACACACACACACACAAAGTGAAACTAAAGTCCTATCTAGGTGGTGCGCCCTCAGGTGGCCTGGGATGTAAAGCGGGATCTCTGATAATTAAAAATTAAAGTTTCCCAAATTTTGGGAAGTTTAATGCAACCGTATTTGTTTAAATTACGTTGATTCATGAGTGCAGATGCAGATTCAAAGAATAGTCTTTCTTTTTTGAATTTACTATGGTGGAACATGGTATTTTTTTTTCAGGGAGATCCTGTGGGATGTATTCAAAACATGGTCTGCAAGGCCAGATTAACCACAATCGTGTTTGCAGATGTAAGAAATGTGTTCTTCTAACCGGATGGATGCTGACCTGCCTGTTTGTCTAAAGTAGGCAAGTTTACAGGAACATGGTACTGTATATACACCAGGCACTGAAAGAGGAGGGAGCTGGTCTTTAGTGGAGCAGATAAGGGTAGCAAGTTTACGGTGGGGCTTAAAAGCTGTATGAAGGTTGCACTTTTTTAATGATCTGGCTATTTTTTCTGAAGTACCATGGATGTAAGGAATGGTACTGCCCTTTCAACCGAACTCAAACACATACACAACATCCTTTCCAATGGCTATAATGACTACAGAATTAAAAAAATTAATCAAGTCCTTCCCCATTCCCCGACCATCTCTTCAGAAGGACTTCAGAAATGCCATCGCCATTCCTTATATCTGTGGTACTTCAGAAAAAATAGCCAGATCATTAAAAAAGTACAACTTATTATTTATTATTATTATTATTTAGCTTATTATTTATTATTATTATAAATTATTTGTTTTGCTAAATATCAGCAAAGAATTGGTTTCACACAGACAGTATTTTATATATAGTTGATATTGGCCAGCTCAAAAGAACAGTGAGAGCCACTGGGAATTTAAAATTTTTGTTGGGCTACAACAGTTGAAAAAAATAAACAAACAATATACTTTCCTTATTAAGTGATACAGGATAAGGGAATAAAAGGTGTTAGAGCATTTATTATTTTAATTTAATTTAATTTTTATTTATTCATTATTACTAAGCGATGACATTTTTTCTTTTGTTGTTGAACTAGATTTATTATCGAGGAAAAAATTTAGCCTATACAGGACATTCACCAGTCAAGTTCTGTGATCTGCTTAGTCACTGCCGAGAAAATCCGCATATAGAAACAATGTATTTGGAGGTTTTTTGAGAAGTCTCATTATTCTTGAAATGCGTGTGCACTTCAATATACGTCCTGAATAAGACTAAATATTTATTAATTTTTATGGCTATTTTTCTCTAGTTTTGTTTAGGAGTACCCCTTTTGTTATAATTTCATTGCCTTTTTACTCAAATTTTAGTGCGTTACTGATGTTTTAAAGACAGATACATGAAGAATAATATATGGGAAGAATAATTTTGGGTATTTATTTGTAGGATGTTCTTGGTTGTCTTCTTATTGAATGGCAGCCAGCATATGGAGATATATATTTGTATTATGTTAAAGTATGACTGAAAAGAAGAGGGGGGGTTGGAAATGTGGAGATAGAGAGATGTGAGAGAATTGCGGGTGAGGAAAGAGGTATGTGAATTTTAAAACTCGGGTTTTAAGGGGGGCTGAGAATTCTTTGGAAAGAAGTTGAAAGAGAAATTTTTGGGGAAAGGAGAAGGATAGAATATGATGGAACAAGATTAGGGGTGCGATTCCTACCCCCAATCTTCTTCCACCACCACCCGTAACTTTCTTCCGAAAGATTTCTAAGCCCACCTTTAAAACCCAAGTTTTAAAATTCACATATCTCTTGCCTCACCTGCAATTCACCCACATCACTGTCTCCACATTTCCAAACCCCCCCTTCCTTTCAGTCATACTTCAGCAGTAATACAAATGTATATCGCCATACGCCGGCTGCTGCCTTTTTGGAAAAGAAGGATAGAATATGACCGGACAAGATTAGGGTGGAGTCTCACCCAGGAACATCCTACAAAGGTATGTCCAAAATTATTCTTTCCATATATTCTTCATGTATCTGTCTTTAAAATATCAGTAATGCCATAAAAATTGAGTAAAAATCCCATGACATTATAAAAAGAGGTACTCCTAAACAAAAATAGCCACAACAATTAATATTTATTTAGAGCAGTAACGTGGAAATGTTTCCAGAAATAGTACCTATAAGACTAAACAGTATTGGAGAATAATGGGCATCCAAAACATCTTAACCATACATATCTAAATGCAGGGCCATACTTACACTTTTCACGAGACGAGTGGGGCCCGAGCCGCTAGAGTATTCCTGGACACCCCTCTCATTGTTTGAAATCTTTCAATTGGCTCTAATTGTTTCGGGGTCTAGCTAGAACCTTGTTCACCTGTGCATAAGTACTGTCCTGTCTAAATGCTTCTTTTTTTGGATCTTTTTTTGTTGGAATTTTTATATAAATCCCAATTCACGAAAGGTTGTGAACATACAGCGAATTTGTATGTGACGGGTAGGGATTTTTTCCCAATTTTATTCATTTACACTTTTTTTATTTAAGTTTTTGTAATACAGAAATCCTCCTACAGACAACAACATGAAATTCTTTCAAATCATTCAGTTCTCCAATAAGAGAGGCTGCAGTTTTATACAAGGCAATGAATTTTATCTTTCATTTAAAGAAAATCGCAAACTTCAATCTATTCAGCCAACCAGGTCGACATTTGCGTTGCATTATTGCTTTTTTTTTTAATTTCCCATATTTCATCAATAACTGTTATTATTGATTTTTTTCGTTTTTATTCTTGACGATGTTTATAATACTTCTTAATTGTTGTACTTTAATTCAGATGTCGAGAAAAGTAGTATAAAACCTTATCATACGTCATCTGTAGATTAACTAAATATCTACATAAGACTGATTACTACGACATAAACTTTCTATTAGAATTTCTATTAAAATTAGAAACTTTCTATTAAAACTTTGTATTAGAATCCCAAAAGCAAAACAAAAAGCATGTCGATGAATATCTTTACAATGACAGGAAATGATCAGCATCCAATAAGATCAGTCTATAGTATATTCGCGAAAACTACTCTACATTTTCTAAAAAAAAAAAATTGTTAATCTCTTTTATTCCAATATAGGGAGTAGGCAAGGCCATTTTAGTCCTATCTAACTTTGGAAGATTGGGGAGGGGGCGGGGAGTTCAATCTCCACCTCTACATTGGCTATCGGTAGCCAGTCAGCCATGACCTAAAGCTATCTCTAATTACACATGGCATCTGGTGAACATGGACGGGATGACAAGAAGCGCCATCTCGTTGTGCCTATGTTTACTATCTGAAAATAGTGTGAGGTCTACTTTTGCTTGAGTTTCCAGGAGAAATATAAAATCCTTTTTCGACAATGGAACCGTTTCGAAAAAAGGACTAGCAAATTTCTAGTCAGAGATAGAATTAATCCACGACGCTCTTTATTCAGGCGATCTGGCTCTCTACATGTTCTATCTGGTTGAAAGAGCCTGAATTAGAAACCTCCATAAGCGATTTCAGCTGAAGGTAGCTGGTATCATGTGCCACTAAGCAGTGTTCACAGTCCAGAAATTTTTCATCCTGCAAAATAGTGAAAGAGGCTAGGGACACATACAGTAATACGTATCATAGCGTTTGATTTCTGTCGTTATTTCAAATAAACCGAAGCATTTAATAAGCAACACCACCACCAGCATTAAACATTTACGTTTGTTTTCACTCTGAGTGGCCATAGATGATTTTTTGGGAATTGGCTAACTTTCAGCTGAACGGAACTGTGAATACCCACAAATGCAGGGTAAGGGTTATGCAAAACCACCATTAAATCCAACAAATTCCTTTGCGTTCACCGATTTACAAATTCGTTTATCATTCAAATATTCTACTTTGAGGACAATCACCAGTCAAGTTCTGAGATCTGCTCAGTCACTGCCGAGAGGTATCACAATATGATAATCAATTTTGTTGTGCCACATCTACAGCAGTACCTATGCAGGTATTCAGTCATTTTCATGCAGGATGGGACACCCCCACACTTCGGTCCATCCGTACAGAAGGTTCTTTGAGAACATTTCACGGAAGCCAGAATGATGAGCCATGCGTTTCCCGTTGCATGGCTGTCTCGTTCCCCAGATCTAACCCCTGTGACTTCTGGCCGTGGGGATTTCTCAAAGACAGGATTTATTGGAATCATTCTGATAACTTGCCAGTGCTGAAAGATAGCATAAAACAGCAAGTGCCAAACGTCAGTTCCAACTGCGTTCTGCCATGAACACACTGTGCAAAGGATGCGGTTGTGGCACAATGGAAGGGCAGCACATTAAACAGTAAAGCCCGTGAATGCATAATGGGAGTGAATAAAAATATGTTACGTGTCGCGTTTCTCCTTGCACGCCCAAAAAATGCGGTACATCTTACAGCGCCCACTGGTAGTGAATTTTGGAATTACTCGGATATCGCTTTCCCCATGACGCACAATGTATTCGTGCGAAGTTTCGTAGCATTCGGGTCACTGATTGGCGCTCTACAAGGCCTTAAAAGGGGATAATTTAATTTTGATTACCCTTTAGATGCTGAGATGTGGTGATACACATGACATAGTATTTTGCATATATTCTGAGTAACTGAATAAGAAACCTTTATGTACATCTACATAAAGGTTTCTTATTCAGTGGCCAGGATGTATGTGTAACCTCTCCATTATGTTCAAGAGAACAGAGACCAGTTACACTTCATGTTCTGTTGGATTTTACCTCCCTTCTTTTGGATGGGCTGAATATAGAAGTACTATGCTAAATTGCTAGTTTGACAGACGGTAGTGAGAATGAAAAAAATCAGCTAACGCCGTTTTGTTGCCGTATAAGGAGTAGGCGAGGTCGTTTTTTAGCCCTATCTAACTTTTGGAGACTGAGGCCAATCAGAGATAGCTGGCTCAAGGCTATCACTAATTAATCGGCAGACAGTGAAGAAGGCAGCTAGTAAGTGCCGCCATCTGGTGGTCCCTAACCCTAACACAATATATTTAATGTCTGAAAATAGTGTGGGTTCTACCGTCGATTTTCTTGAGTTTACGGGACGAAAAACCCGAGTTTCCTGGAGAAAAAACCCGATAGCCCGTGCCAGAGATCGACTAACTCTGGAACCGGTCGAGAAAAGGCTTAGAAAAAGTTCCTCTATTCGGCAACTAGATTCGAACGCCTTTCGTCGTGCCGTCAAGCGCTGTAGAGTGCAAACGCTACTTCTACTGAGCTGCACAGGCTCTATAAGTATTTTTTCAGAAGGGCAAATTTTAAGTACAATATATACCATAAGACTTCGTGGAAATCAAGTTATTCAATCTTACCTATACTACTCCCTCGGCTATACGGATGGTAGGCGTAGCTATATGCTACCACACTAGGGAGATGATTATGAGCAAGGTAGTTTCCTGTGCCTTCCTTGCTGTAGTATATTTTATGACTGTAGCCGTGTGTGTTCACAGGACTGGTTTGCCTGTTTTGATGGATAAAAACTCGAGTTACCATGAGAAAAAAAAAATCCTCCACCTCGTATGAGACCGATTAAATCATCTTTACTCGAAAGAGAAGAGATAAAGATTCCATAAGTCATTGACGTGAATTGAACCCAGGTCTTTCTGACTAAAGGGCTTTGTTGATACTGACTGAGCTACTGGGACTTACAAGATTCTTCCATTTTGCCTCTATCAACAGATTAACATGCAGTGTCCAGGTTTTTCTTTTCCTTTTTTTTGCAATAGAGTATGACACTTTTCATTCCTCTATATAGGAAATGGAGAAAATTATTGATTTTAGTAGGATAGTTAGCCTTCAGATTATTCTGTGATTTTACCATTTGGACCTGAGAGGTGGAAACATTGTAGAGTAGAATTTGCTCCCATAGCTTCCATGTGAATCACAAGAAACGACTCTAATTGAGACGAAGGAAAGTTTTCTGTAATTGGGCTTTTAAAGTCGGATTTGGATTTATTTATCCTTCGATATTAAAATAATATCCTGTTTAAATCCTGTTTAAATGTTTAAAGTGAGAGAGAGAGAGAGAGACAGAGAGAGCGACTAAGTGAAAGATAGTAGATGAGAGAGAGAGAGAGAGAGAGAGAGAGAGATGATTGTAGATAATTCCTGTCATCTCATAGCACTATCCCTAAGGCTCATGTTATTGTCTATAACAATATGTCTATTGCCAATTTTTATGAGAATTGGGGCAAGACTCTGAGGTCTCCAAGAAAGAAAGGCTGTATTTTCCAGTACCAAAGTCTAACTGGAACATTTTTTGTTATTATAATTATTAAGTAATGGTCCTGTGTTGCTCAGTAGAAGGGCGTTTGCTTCCTGAGCCCTAGGCTGCCCGAAGAAAGAGTTAGGTTGAGTTTGAGTCCAGACTAGAGGAACTTTTCTAATTCTTTCTTCAACCGTTCCTGAGGTAGTCAAACTCTGGCATGGGCAAGTGAAAATTTCTCCCAGAAACTCTGGTTTTTCCTTCCATAAACTAAAGAAAATCGACCGTATAACCCACAGTGTTTTCAGACGGCCCTCTATTAATAAGATGGCCGCATTTGTTTTCCAGTTTCTTTAATGAATGCCGCTTAAAATTAGTCATAGTTGTTTTGCGATATATCTTTGATTAGCTACTGGTGGAATGAACTGCTATTTCGTGACCAACATTTAGTTAGGGCTAAAATTTTATTATTAATTAATTTTAATTAATTAATAATAAAATTATTAGAATCCTCTAATATAGTGTTATTCACCAAAGGGAGTTTTGCTGGAACATCCTTTATAGCTTTAACTAAGTTTTTTTGGCATTCTGGATATGGGGGTTTCCAACCAAAGCCATCCGATATCCATCTCATCGTGGACCTCCCACGATGAGCCTTTGACTCCATGGAGGTTTTTATAATAATAATAATATACGACTGCATGATAATAATCAGTTCAAAGCTATCGGGAAGAGAATATAGTAAACATGTATGCAGTATCGTGATCCAAAACCCTAACTAGTATTCTATTTTCTAGAACAGTATAAGTTCTAGGGTAGATTTTGTGATCTGTGAGATGAAAAATCGGAGTCACCAAAGGAAAATGTTTGCTTCATTTTTGCATTGCTTTATAGTTAACCACCAAAAGGCATTAAATGTTATACATCATTAAGATGTTTTCAATGCCTTGATATAAAATTTGGATTTTCTTGGAATAGCATACATGCTCATATACTTTTCATATATTTTATCCGGGTGGTAAGCAACTCATAAATATGCAAAGAAATAGAAAAGTTTCCTATAGTGAAATCTAAAAAACATTCGGTAAGGCCTTTTATTCCACACAGGGAGGAGATGTGCTCATTCAACCTTATCAAAGTTTTGGAGCTTGAGAGGAAGTTAAACTTCTGTGCAGACAAACAGAAATAGCTGGCTCCAAAGCATAAGTAACTTTAAATGGTATACCATGATGAAAGGTAAGCAAGTGTCATGTACCCTAACTGTGAGGCATATATGTTATGGTCTGAAAAATAATGTGGGTTCTATGATATCTTTGAGCTCACAGGACGAAAAATCTGAATTTGTGCAGCAAACAAATTCTCTTGCCCATCCCATAGATGAAAGAACTAGGGAAAAGAGTTGTAAAAAAAGCCTAGAAAAAAATTAACTTCCTCTAATCAGCAACTTAAATCGCACTTAAAATGTACTTTCTTCAGTTGGTCTAGAATTATGCACCAGAAATGTTACCAAGAGGCTTAACATTTATATTTGTTTTGTTTATTAAAAAAATAAATCATCTGGCAGTTTTTGTTCTCAAAAAGAGAGGATCTGTTAAATTGATTTCCCCTGCCCCATAAGAGGTGCCAAAAATATAAGATAGCAGTCTCATGCATGGGCCACTGGTTAGAGAGAAGAAGGAATGTATTAACATTGAGAATTCTCTACAAAATGTTTTGGGTCAGAACAGCAGAAGGAAAAGAAGGCGAATGTAACAGCCATATTGGTGGAAGAAAGTACTATGAAAAGGTCAGATTGTAGGAAAATATTCTCTCCGATAAAGGAAAGTGCATGGAATCTGTGAGAGGGGGGGGGCCTCGTCTATTAGATGGATTACTCTCTTGTCCTTAAAGAATTTTAAGAATGATTTGGGTGTACCAAATACAAGAATAATAAATATTCCAAGATAAATCGGTCCGATCAGGAAAGAATACCAGGTTTTTTGGAGCTGATAGTAAAGAAATACACTATATTATCTTCACCTTCATTCGTCTTAAGAATAGTGTGGAGATCAATATTTAAGACATGGTTATAGAAGATTATGAGAATGAATTAGTTAAATATCCAAAGTGTCTCCTATGAAGAAGAGGACTGGAGAATAAATTGATCAGCAAGACTTAGATATGATTTTAAATCAGAACAGATTATTGATATGTAGAAACAAGAGCATGGGTAAGAGTACAGAATCCTTAAGATACTTAATAAAAAATCAGCTAACGCATATTATTTCTCGTATAGAAGGTAGGTCAGGCCGTTTTAGTCCTATCTAACTTCTCTTGGCTGAATGGGAAGTTCAGTCTCCACAGATAGCCAATCAGAGATAGCTGGCCAGAGACTATCAATAATTAAACTACACGCGGTGAAGAGACAGCTAAAAAGTGTCGCCATCTCGTGGTACTTAACTCTACCGCAATATTTTTAATGTCTAAAAATAGTGTGGGTTCTATGGTGAATTTTCGTTTATGCGACAAAAAAACCAAACTCCGGGAGAAAAAAGCCCACTTGCTCGTGTCATAGATTGACTAAATCGGGCACTTGTCGATAAAAGGCCCAGAAAAAGATCTTCTAATCGGCGACTAGAATCGACTACTCTTCCTTCAGGCGGTTTAGCGCTGATGATTGTAAACACTGCTTCCATGACTCAATAATTTATTTTTAAAAATGTCTGATGAGAGGAAGCCATTAACCAAACCATGCAGTCAGTGATCACGGCCCAAGCTGGTAATCGAATCACAATGAGCAGAAGGGTGGTAGGTTAAACTTGAAAGAAGGCGGCTATGGCATAGGCATAGGTTATCCGATATCTTTGAAATGTCAAGAGCAACTACATAAGATTCTGCAAATCTTACCATATCCTGTTCAAAAATCGGAAGGTTAGCGAAGAGGTCATTTGAAGAACGTGTATAGCGAACACGATACTGCTGATCGCTAAACGAGTTATCTGCATGTAGTGAAGAATATGGACATTCATGACTTTTTCATCACTAGCAAGAAAATTCCAGCAAGAGCAATTGAAGGATAGTTTGATAACCGACTTTCATTTTTTTTTATTAGGAAGAGGCTAGATAAAGGCTTGCTTCTATGCTGATGAGTAGATAATGTACAAAAGCAGTTGACAGGTCATATAGGCGATACAGGGTGTGTTAATTCTCGTGCAAACAATACTCGTCTGAGCAAAATCGGAATCAGAAGTCCTGTTTGTATCAAAATTATTGTGTTTTTATAATGTATTCTGGCAAAAATCATAGGAGGCATGCTGTGAGCATTGTAGATTGCACATTGTCTGATGCTAAGAGATTTGTCTTATTTGTTCATCTTAACATAATGTCATCAGAATATAGAGAAAAGGAAACAAGGCAGTGCAGAAGTAATGTCAAAGAGCCCTAGGAGTGTGTGTGTGGGGGGGGGGGGAGAAGCCGATTTCCAGTACAGAAGAAGGAAAGTTGATTGCCTATTGTTTTTAAGAAGTTTGCTCTGGATTCGGTGATGATTTACTTACATTTCTTACGGACTGTAGAATAGGATTAGTGAGGAGAGGGATTTCTTTCCCTAAGCCAACGAATACATTTTCTGTATTTTTATGTTGGACTACAAAGATGCAATTTTAGAAAATTATTATGGCTGTCATGTAGTGTGTATACAATTGAGTACAGAATGAAGACATCTATTCCGGTAATCAGATATTTCGTCAGAGCAAGCGTTTACATCTGGAGTGGGGAACAATAATCAGTAGAATAAAAGTGGTGCCGAAATCCTTGAAATCCCCGAGGTCTCTGGCTTGGCAGCACTCCTCTAACAGAGGATATGAAGCTGAAACTGACCAGGAGGAGACCAGTCTGTTAAAAATAAAATAAACTAAAATAAAACCTTTGGATTAGGTTATGGTCGAGTTAGTAAGAAGTATGTTCTGTATACTTTTACCAGTTAGTAAGAAAATTTCATTTAGTGTTAGAAGAGGTATGGTGATAATCTACGATTGTGCTTGGCAGTTAACAATTTTTGATAGATCACTTTTTTTATATTAGCTAACGCCTTTTATTCCCGTATAGGGAGTAGGCAAGACCGTTTTTGCCCTTATGGAGACTGATTGGGCAGTTCAATCTCCACTGATAGCCAACCAGAGATAGCTGGCCAAAGATTATCACTAATTAAGTGGCAGGCAGTGAAGAGTTGGCTCAACAAGTGCCTCCATCTCGTGGTCATTAATCCTAACACAATATATTTAATCTCCGAAATAGCGCTGGTCCTACGGTCGATTTTCGGACCAGTCTTAAAGAGGTTAAGAAAAATTTCTTCTGGTATCCGACTAGATTTAAAAGCATGTCTTCCTTCGTGGAGTCAAGCACTGTGGTATGCAAATGCTGCATCCACTGAACTACACATGGTCCTAAGCATTTTAACTCTGTAACCCTTTGGATTCAGAGTGGACAGTTCAGTCGCTGTCGATAGTCAATTAGAGATTGTTTGGCCAAAAACTCTTACTAATCATAAGCGGAACGAATGAAGAAATTGGCAAACAGTGCTTCATCAATAATCTCTTAAAACATATGTTATTACCTAAAAATAATGGGTTATACATTCGATTTTTTTCATGAGTTTACAGGAACAAGATTATGAGTTTCCTAGAGAAAAACTAGCTTCTCTGTGCATGAGAAGGACTAACTCGGTCGAAGAAAGGATTAAAAGAGGTTTCTCTATTCGCCAAATAGACTTGAACTTAAGTATATCTTTGAGTGGCCTGGCGCAGAGGATGGAAACGCCACTTTCACTGAGTTACACAGAGCCTGCACAGGTCTTATATGCACTGTTTGGAAAGAAGTCAATGGACATCCTCATGGGAAAGGTACATCATGTCATGTAACGTGACGTGTTTGTAGCTGGTATAAATTGGAGGAATATGATGCTTCCAATTTAGGTCAACTGTGCCTGAGTAAAATAGCTTCAAGAAGGGAACCGATGCATTTTGCAAGTGATATTATGATAAGGTGTCATGTTGTAGGCGTATCTGTTCGACAAATTATAGGGAAATTACAAGTCAGCAAACAGTGATGTGTACTGAGATGGAAGTGCATTGAGTCAACAGCAATTGTTACCCACAGTGAACGACCCATCAAGCTGACCGAAAGTGACTGTAGGGTGCTATGAAGAATAACACATTAAAGCTGCCAATCTTCGGCTGATTCCTTAAATGCAGAGTCCTGGGCATAGAATGGAACATGAAT
Organism: Typopeltis vanoorti; assembly: GCF_054136105.1. Lineage (NCBI taxonomy): Eukaryota > Metazoa > Arthropoda > Arachnida > Uropygi > Thelyphonidae > Typopeltis > Typopeltis vanoorti. The sequence continues at coordinate 30,558,478 of NC_143562.1, read as the reverse complement.
CCGCACAAAAACATTCACAACATGGGAGTCCATGGTAGACCATAACATGTAATCCTCAGGTTACTCCAAATAATACGAAACTTCATCAATGGAGCAAAGAGCGTGTATGATAGGATGAGGAAGCTTGTAAAACTGTGTTATGGAGTGAAGAATAACGCTACAACGTCCACCGAAGATATGTATGGGTGTGGGTGTGGTGCATGTCTGGTGAACATGTCTTACCAGAGTGCATAATTCCAACGATGAAAGTGGCGGTGTGATAATATTATTATTATTAATTTATGGCATCTGCGTGGAGTCCAGAGAATCATCATGGCACACCCAAATTAACCACTATATATACCGAATCCTATCATGCCTCTTCTTGAATCCTTTGACTGTCAGAGAACTCAAAACTAATTCTGGCATTCGATTCACTAATTCACCGCTCTCCATGCAAGAAAATCTGTTTCCACATACAGTAAAACACCTTTTTTACACTTTTCAGGGGACTGATGGAAAAAAGTGCAAATATCAGGAAATGTAAAATACATTAAAAAAGGCTAAAAGATGACTTACTAGTATGTGAGTCTACATACTAGATTATAATATTTAATAACTGAAAATAAATGAATTTACAATGTACTTACATTTATCTATTTAAAAAAATCTTTAATTGTTTATTGTTTTTGCTTTTCGTTTTTTTTTTTTTTTTTTTTTTTTTTTTTTTTGACAGCGCCAAATTCTTTACTATCGTGTTCAAAGTGGACACGGAGAGTCCAAGATGTTATGCTAAATGCACACGTGTTCCGGCAATTTACACGTCGCAGAATTGCCATCTTTTCCTCTACCGAAATATATTTTCTGTCTTTTTTCTCCATGTTACTAACATGGATAACCAACCACCGCAACCTTCACACGCTAAATTACGTTGCAGAAATTCTGCAACGTAATTTAGTAATTGATAATTGCAATATCAATTACTGTGATTGAAAAATCACTGTATCGCTCATCACTACAGTACTGCTGCATGCGCACAAGTCACCGTGATGGCGGAAGCGAAACTGCAGCCGAAAGCAACGCCACCTGAGAACAGATACGCGCAGATTTCAGCTGAAATGGATTCGAAAATCGGTATTGCCACCGAGAAAAAAAAACGCAAATCACGGGAAATAATAATCCACATTAAGTTGTTAATGGCGGGAAAACAATACATTGTGAGAATAGGCCTTAAGACAGGACCAACAGAAAATGACGTAAATGGCAGGAAAACGTAAATTGCGGGAACGTAAAAACGAGGTTTTACTGTACCTACAAACCATACTTCTACAAAAACTTTCACGGATGGCCCCTTCTTTTCTGGCTGTTTCTCATATATTCAAAATTTTCACCTCATCAATTTTATAAAAAAAAATCAGCTAACGCCTTTTTATTCCCGTATATACGGGAGTAGGCGAGGCCATTTAGCCCTATCTAACTTTTGGAGACTGAGTGGGCAATTCAATCTCCACTGGTACCCAATCAGAGACAGATGGCCCAAGGCTATCACTAATTAAGCGGTACGCAGTGAAGAGAGACGGCTCAAATGTGCCGCCATCTCGTGGTCTCTAACCCTAACACAATATATTTAATGTCTGAAATAATGTGGGTTCTACGGTCGATTTTCTTGAGTTTACAGGACGAAAAACCCGAGTTTCCGGGAGGAAAAACCTGCTTGCCCGTGATCGACTAACTCGGGAACCGGTCGAAAAAAGGCTTAGAAAAATTTCCTCTAGTCGCCGACTAGACTCGAAACCAAGACTTCCTTCGTGCGGCCTAGCGCGGTGGTGTGCAAACGCCACATCCACTGAGCTACACAGGCTCTATCATCAATTTTATAAAACTCTTTAATATCTTAAAAGTTTCTAAAATGTCCCGTTCCGCCTATCAACTAAACTTTTTTACCCACTAACTTTCAAACGATACTCATAGGTAGTATTCTACAGACCCATCACCATTTTGATCACTTGTCTCTCAAACCTCTTTACCACCTCCTGGTACCTGAGAAACTCAGGTGACCAAAGCTGTGCGTAGTCAGGATCAGAGCCTTATAAAGAGGGATAATAACTACCTTATCTTTACTTGTTAACGTGTTTTTCAACATCCAAGTAATCTTTTTTGATATTTTACCAACTTTTGCAATATACTCTCTGAACTTTATATCTTTGTTCATCATTATCCTTAAGTCTTTAGCCTTCTCAGTTTCCTGCAATGTGATACCATCAATATGATACACCATCTGCAACCTTTTCAACCCGAAGCGCATAATCGTACATTCTGCAATATTAAACTGATAAGCATTATCCTTTCCCTACGCTGTCGGTGTCAGGTTATTTTGCGCACTAGGCAAAGTTTACAAGTGCGCTCCTTATTTCACAAGTGTGCCCCTTATTCATAAACTAAAATGTTTCTAATTGACAATAAACAAAATAAAATTGTCTTTCAGGTTAAATTAATAGGGCTATTTATTTAATTAATTTGAAAATTCTCTGTTATAATTCATTTACAAAAAAAGTTAGAAAATACCGAAAAATTTAATATTTTAAAATGTTAACATTTTAAAATATTTATCTTAACTGAATTTTAAATAGCAATAAGTTCAAATCATTTAGGTAAGGAACAAAAAAGAACCAAGAGTTTAAGAGTAAAATAGTGTGATGTGTGAGGGATAAGGAAAAAGATCGATACCTAAATCATATATCTGTACTCTGTACTGTGGACTACTGTGCCCAGTTATGGGCACCAGGGTTTCTTCGTGATGGGGAGGAAGTGGAGAGGATACAGAGACGAGTGACCAAGATGATAGAAGGTCTGCGGAATGAACCTTATGAGAATAGGTTGAAGATTTGTGGGTTGCAGAGATTGAACGATAGGCGAAGGAGGGGTGATATGATTGAGACGTTTCAAATTATTGAAGGGTTTCTATAAGATTGATCCAGAAGATACTTTTGAAAATATGACTGATGGTGGGAGGACTAGGGGCCATGCATGGAAGCTGGGCAAGAGCGTGGTTGACAAGGGAGTTAGAGCTAGGTTTTTTACTTGGAGAGTGGTGAATGAGTAGAATAAGCTTCCAGAGTCTGTTGTGGGTGCTACGACCGTGAATGAGTTCAAGGCAAGGGATGATAGATACTGTGTCAATGTCGAATAGTTGTTCTTGACATGATGTTAGGGCCTCCCTCGATGAGTCTGTCGACTCCTTGGAGTTGCCCGGAACAACAATAATAATAATAATAATAATATATCACTATTTAATTTTGATATTTTAGTAAAGTACGAATAAAGCATAGCTTGAAGTTTTGCGCCCCTTCATAGCTTGCACCTTAGGTGGTTGCATAGTTTGCCTAAATAGTAGTGCCGGCCCTGTTTGCCTACAATGCCAATTTATTTAAATCACCCTGAAGGATACTTGCATCACCTTAATCATTTTTAGCTAACCCCAGTTTTGCATCATTAGAAAGTAACTGAATATCACCTCTTAAATCTTTCCATATGTCATTCATTAGAATTTAAAGAGTTGCGGCCCTAGTAGGAAATGTGTCGTACTCCACTAGTCAACATCATCCTATTAGATTCCACTCCAGTATATATACTGCTCTCTGATGTATGTCTGTCACGCCCTCGTATCCATTCTACTAGCCTTATATCCATTCCCATTTGCTCCAACTTTTGTAATAGTTTCCATACGGAGCTGTGGTATTCTGTCAAATATCTTGGCAAAGCGAGCAGTATCATGGTGTAGCCAGGGCCATAATTATGGACAGCTGCACGAGGCTATATCCAGGGACCCGAAGAGTTAGTACGTACTAAAGGGCCTCAGATAATGAGAGGGCCCAGAGCACTATAGTGCATCTGGCCCTGCACACCTCAGGAAAAGTGTAAGTAGGCCCTGGGTGTAGCTATTACTTTTATCCAATTATGCTGTCATTTTATTATAAAATGTGAGTAAGTTAGAAAGACAGGACGTACCCTTTTCAAACCCATGCTGCCCACTATAGAGTAATGCATCCCATGTACTCTTGTTTTTTCTTTCACCAAATTTCCAATACTTTACTTGTATGGTCCTGTTTTTCCTGACTTGGCCTAGAACCTTTATTTGTGCAGCCACTTGAAAACTGAGAAGTATCATTCTGGTCAATGCAATGCTTTCTACTTTATAGCATTCCTATGGAACTGACCATTGTTTCTTTCAACAAGATAATACACCGTGTCATAAAGTTGCTGCACTAACTGCATGGTTTGTGGACATGTAGGCCCCCACCACACGCCTGACTGGCCTCTTCAGATTTCTGTATTCAACTATTGAACATGTATGGGATAAACTGGAGCGTCGTTGAGGTTAAGGGACGTTCTCCTGAACTGTTGTTGGATGCCTGAGGAAGAGTGCCTAAGGAAGAATGGTCCAAAATTCTCTTTGACAACTTACTTTACTGCTCTATTCCCAAATTGGGTGGGTTTTGGCTTCATAATTTTTTAATATCAGTGGGGTTGTGGTCTTAGTCAAGCCATCATCTACACTATACATGGCAAGAAAAGGGTAAAAACAAGAGAGTTTCTGAAGACAAATAATGAGACAATTAGTCCATGCCTGTTATAAATAGAGCTGTGGTTACCCACCAGGTGATTAATGTCACCTGTCATCCAGCTAGACCTGTAGAACTAACCAGAGCAGATGAATATAATATGTCAATATTCACTTCACGAGAGTCTCCTATCAGGTAGAGATCGATATCGTAAGTGTGCGTACGTGTGTGTGGGGGGGTTATGATTGACTTGGCTCGATGAAACTCTATATCGCACATCATCAGCACGTTAATTTATCCTTAATTTGTTTGAAGATCACTTAGCTGAACTCCTCCCTTAGCAGTCACTAATAGCTGAACCCAAAGTTATCAGTTATTTATTTCATAGGTATTATGGAAGAGAAAGAGAGATAGAGCAGATAACTGACGGCTTCAGGGCCATCCCTTGGCCCTGAAGCCTAACAATCGCGTTATTCTCTATGATGACATTAGTTCAACCTCGATTTTTTTTGAGAAATCTGTGTTGAAAAGCCAGTTTTTTTTAAGTATCTGCCGACTTTTTTTTTTTAACTCTCTGGTCACTTGTTTTAAGTTTTGTCGAAAGCTGTAGATTAAATCTGTTAACTTAACTTTATTTGTTTTGTCAATATCAGTTGTAAAGCTTTTGTTCAGCGAGGAATAGGATTCTCCTCTCGAATCTTCGACATCTACATTACTCTTTGCCTTTGACTCAGCTGTGTTGTTGTAAAGAGTTTTGGGCACAACTTTAAAAAAACTTTATGTGTCTGCAGATACACTAATAAAAGCCCAAAATACAATGAACCAAGTGTATTATTACCAACAATATTATACAGTAAGTATTCTAGTTAATGTAATAAAACACCTATTAAAAAATAAATCTATCACCATGAGCTTGAAATGACACTCAAGATGCAGACAGCAGTTCATTTCTTTCTTCTGTTTTCTGCAATGAGTTACTTCAGAGATTCTCAACCTATGTGGAGCATCCCCCTTTGGGGGAGGGGGGGTGGAGAAGAAAGCGAAAATCAAAGGAAAAACTACTTTACTGAAACAAAAGCATTTAATGAAACTATTTATTGTCACCAAAATATTATAAAAACAAAACATAAAATACATTCTGAAAATAAAATACAGTAATAAAATGTATAAAATCTAATTAAACAATAAATCTAAAATGAATGGCTTCCTTGGGCCTGTGTTGTGGAGCAAAGTTTTTCATGTGATGGCGATACATTAGAAATTGACACTCTCAGTTCTATTTCTATATTTAACTGTGATCTATATTTTGTTTTTAAGGCAGCCACTGCGGAAAACTCGATTTTACAAAGATAAGATGTTGGAAATAGCAAAAGTGCATTTCAGTGAAAATTCATCATCAACACTGGCCCAAAATTCAGACAGCGATTTAGATACAAATTGCCTTTTGATTTCACCGTTTGGCCTGAAGTTTATAAATTGTTCCACTTCTTCAATTGAAAAACCTTCAGGGGTAATTAGAAAGGGTTTCTAACCCACTGGTACGTTGCCATTATGTTGTCGTCGGTTATAAAATAGTTTCTAAAATTCTTCGTGAACATTGTCGTCGCAATCGTCAAATGCCCGCTTACATCTAATTAAAATTTATCCATTTTTCTACACCAGAAAAGATTGTTTTTATACCGTGTATCAGAGTCGTTGCGAATAGGAGTAAAATAACGTCGACCATCGACTTCTCACTGTTGGTCACTGTTGCAGTGTTACTACTGTCTTGCCATTTCAAGCCTTATTTATACTCGAAGAAACATTTCCAGAACACTCGAGACTTCCAGTGATGAAATTGCGAATATTTCCGAAAGGCCAATATGATTCAACGGTCTCTGCAGTATTGCCAGATCTATACAATTTTCGAAAGATTTGATGACGTATATAAATTTCTATGAATATTGAAAAAATGTAATTAATTCCTAGTTTTTTGTTTGTTTTGCTAACTTTTACGAGTTTTATCAATGTCTCAACACAAGAATTACAAAGGGGCGGAAGGCTGGGAGAGCCACAAAAACTAATATTATAAACGGGGCACACATGAAAGAAGGTTGAAAAACACTAAGTCTTGTATCAAATCACTTTATATAGAACATGGCAGGAAACTTCAAATTTGGTATATTTATAGTACGCCCACACTTCGCTTGGCTTGGTGCCAAATGTAGTCGATTCACGCTGAAGGGGAGAAAGAAATGAAGGGCGTATGAATTGGTCACCAACACGCCAAATCACGTGCTTTATAGATAAAAGTTTCCAGCTATTATACAGGCAAAATAGTTACCACTTTAAAAACTATAATGATCATAAAAGAGAAGTTAATTTTCTGACGTGTAATGATAAACAACTCATTCCAGAAGACGGATTGGTTACCTCGGAATGGATTCTCCTTTTTGTGACATGCGCAGAAGGGTCTCGAATCTGTGGGCATACTATATCTGATATTTTTTGTTGTTGCTGTTTCACATTAAAAGTGTAATTTTCAAATGATATGAAAGGATTCATTTCGTATGCGTGTGATTCCGGTTACTAATAACTGCCAGTCACATAAGTAGAAATCGTGAAAAATGTCCTAGTGGAGCAGTGAAAAATGCTCCACTAGGACATTTTGCAGGAATGTTGACGAAGATATAGTGGTAAATTTCATCCACAGATTGTATTAAGGACCATGAGATGGTGGTACTCATCAGTCCTCTCCATTGTATGGCGTTTATAGTTAGTAATATTCTTGTCTACCAGTAGAGATTGAACTTATCCCTCATTCAGGAGAATTTAGGGCTAAAAGATCTTACCTACTCTCTATAAGGGAATAAAAGGCGTTAGGCGATTTTTTTTTCTTTATCTTTAAGGAATGAAGCTGCTGGTATGAAGACAATAATATTGAAGAAATTGAATTACAGAGTAATTGTTTTAAGAAGGTTTATAATCAGAATAAAGTAGTCGCTTTTGAGACACGAATTGACGTGAACTAGGAGTTAGATGAAATGAAGGTGTTTGAAAGATTCTAAACATGCAATATGAATTTCTACTTGTCATTAGATTGGATTTTGGCGGATCTATATTGCATAAATGTGCAATGAATTGGACGTATCCTTGATCAGGCTGTCTGGTAGAGTAAGAGAAGAAGAGAAGTCTAATATTTCTCTTATATAAATGTAGGCCTAAATCAGAGGTGGAAAATTACACACACATCAGTTAGTCTCAAGATTGGTAGTTAACGTTTTGCAAAAGCTGAAGAATCCAGGATATATGAATGAACAATTTGATAGTTTTTAAAGGACAACATTGCTTTATTAAGGGGGATCTAGCGTTAGCAATGTATTTTATTTCCATAATAGACTGACGCTAATATTAGATAAAGGCAATGCCTGTACTGGGATATTATTGAACTTCGAAAATTATTTGACAGGATATCGCATTAGAATGTGTTAAGTGTACTAAAGTGAAGTGGGTTGGTGAGGTGGATATATGAGTGGTTGTCAGGCATGCATCAAAGTAGTGTATGATGGAGTGGAGTCAAAGATTCGACAGGTGACTAGTTGTGTGATAATGGGCTCCTTCTTGGTCCGTTGCTGTTAAATCTGTATATTTATGATATAAGTGATAATTTGACAATTGACATCCAGTTGTCTGCTGATAATGATAAGTTGGGAAGGGTAGTAGTAAAGCAAAATGGTCTAGAAATCTTGCAAGTTCATTTGAAGAAGCTAACATTGTGGACAAAAGATAATGTTTTTTCTTTCAAGGCAAAATGTAAAATCATGCTCTTTGGATTGAAAAAGTTTCAGTGTGTATGTTCTGTTGATATAGTTTCACTGCTGAAAAATTGATGAGGTCAAGGTACTGGGGGGGTAATAGTTGATAGAGAACTGAAGTTCAGGGACCATACTGCAGAAGTTGATAAAATTGTACAAAAGATGGTTAAAAACGTGCTTGCTAGTAAGGACAAGTAAGTCATTATTCCCCTGAATAAGATTCTGGACGTTACAGAACCTTTCAGAACCTCTTTATAAGGTTTTTTCCACATCTGGAATACTGATCATCTTTGACAACCTGGATTTCTTGGGGATGTGTGGAATCTAGGGTCATGTTACCAAAATGGTTTAAAAATGTGGGATGTTCAGCATAAGGATATATTGACAAATTTGTGGTTATAATTTCAGCAGTTTGATAGAAGAGAGAGAGGCTAAAGAGTTTTCAAATATTGAAAACTTTCCCCTAGAAGTAGGGAAGAATATGGAATAGTCCAAGACGTCTTCACTGGAGTTGAGTAGAAACTGCAGTAAGGATGTAAGGTTTAGATTTTTTTTTTTTTTTTTTTTTGTTACGAGGGTGATGAATGATTTGATCTGGTTAGTTTAGGTGGTTTTCAGTGCTTCATGAGGGAATCAATTTAAGGAGAGCTATGAGAGGAATTATGTAACTAATGGTTATCTTGTACAAAATCACCTGTGATAAGATTTTGGACGAATTATTGGAGCTATGAGATGTGTGATAACTATATTGTGAATAATGCTTTTGGAGATTTCTTGCGATGAATCTTTTGGTTATATGGAGATAACCGATTATCAACATTAAGAATATTTCTACTTAAACTCTTCTCTCATTTCGTGTTGCACATTAAGGACATAAAGACAAAAGAAACATATTCCTTTTGTCCTTTCTTCGTCCAATTCTTAACATATGATTTTTCTTTCAATTCTCCCCCCCCCCACAAACAATGCAATTTATACATATATATCTCACTATTTACAGGAATTCGTTTAGTTTTCATTCCAACATTCCATCTTAGTTGTACTTATGAGTTTGTTCCCTATTACTCTTACGTCGAAGAATCATAATATATATTTACTAAAGAGCCAAAAGGTTTCAGTTCGGCGATGTAACCCGTAAGATCTCTGGTCATCTTACTTTACGAAACTTTCATAGTTTCTATATTCCGCTTTATATATCTGACTCTACCCGGGGCAGAGCTGACTACTACCGGGTGCGTCCCCAGGTGGCGGATCGGGGATCAGCCTTCAGATATGGAGGCTAGCTGCGATATAAGCAGAGCAATCTGGCGAATAAGCAGCCGTGGACCAACAGCGACTGAGCTATCATGGCGTGGGGGAGCAGAAGTGGCAACTCTGTTTCACTTAAAACCTCACAAAGCCCAATGACAACTCGGTGACATGGCGAGTAGTGCCGCCATTAAATAAGCACCTGCTGGGGTCACTGTCCCTGACATTGGGAAGCAGCATTGGCAGTACTGACACAGGGTTGAAGCCAAATGATGACGGAAAAGCTTGTGATCAGAGATTTGCAGATGGCAATATGATTATATTGTGTACGTCTGTAATACTGCAGAGCAGAAAGCAAACGGAGAAACTACTGCTCTACCTTATTTCCAGAACAACCACCATGGCGAGCAAACCCTTACAATTGGCCCCAAGTTCCCGGCGTCCCTTAAATGGGACAGGGGTACGAAGAATCTCCGGGCTCAAAATGGTGTTCACTTTTAAAATTGCAACTTGGAATGTCAGAACTCTGTATGAAGCTGGCAAATTAAGAAATGCCACAAGAGAAATGAAGAGGCTGGGCATCCGGATTTTGGGAATTTGCGAGACAAGATGGCCAGGATCTGGAAAGTGTCAACAAGATAATACGACAATGTATTACTCTGGGAATGATGAGAACAAACATCGACATGGTGTAGCTGTAATAGTAGATGAAGAAATCAATAAATCAGTAATAAATTGGATTCCATTTTCTGAAAGGATAATGCTGTTACAACTTAAGGGAAACCCCATTAACATAAATATCATCCAAGCTTATGCACCCACAGCTGACAAAAGTGAAGAAGATGTTGAAGAGTTTTATGAACACCTAAAAGAGATTAAAAACCTAACAAAGAAACATGATATAAACATAGTGATGGGTGACTTCAATGCAAAAGTGGGAAGAGGGGGTGATGGAGAAATTGTTGGCGAACATGGCTTAGGCACCAGAAACGACAGAGGAGATCGCCTAGTCCAGTTCTGTCAGGAAGAAGATCTAACAATAGCAAATACCTGGTTTAAACTTCCACCCAGAAGACTGTGCACTTGGAAATCGCCTCAAGATAACCAACATAACATTGTCAAAAATCAAATTGATTATATACTGATAAATAAAAGATTCCACAGTAGTATAAAGAGTGCAAAGACTGATCCTGGAGCAGATATCTCATCAGACCACAATCCCATAGTTGCAGAAGTTCGTCTTAGATTAAAATCAGCTAAAAAATCACAAAAGAAGAAAAATAAAATTGATGTAGAAAAACTGAAAGACCCGAACATAAATAAAAGTGCCAAGACACAGCTTAACCTGCGATTACAAAAGATTAACATAGAAGAAAATAAAAGTGTGGAATCTCTTTGGAATAGCTTAAAGAATGCCATCGTAACAACAAGTATTGAAGAAGTAGGTTATGTGAATAATATAAAACAACAGGAATGGATGACAGATGAGATTCTTTCTCTTATTGATACAAGAAGAATGTACAAAAACAAAGACCTTGCCAGGTATACAGAAACACATAATATCATCAAGAAAAAAATAAAAGAAGCCAAGGAAAATTGGATGAAAAATTTATGTACTGAAATTAAACTACTTCAGAAGAAACATGATAATTTCAATCTGTATAAGAAAATCAACGAAATTTCTGGAAAACTGAGGAAAAGCAAATAGTGCCTCTAAGAGACGAAAATGGAAAACTAGTGCTAGAAGAAGAGAATAAAGCACAGATTTGGATAAAATATGTAACAGAACTTTTCAATGATACTAGACAGAAGCCTATAAATATAAAAGATAACATTCAAGGACCAGCAATCATGAAATGCGAAATAGAGAATGCTATACGAACAAGTAAAACAGGAAAAGCCAGTGGACCAGATGGTGTGCAAACAGAATTTTTAAAATTAATAGAACCAGATAACATCAAACTTCTTGAAAAACTATTTAATAAAATATATGAAAGTGATGAATTTCCATCAGATTGGCTCAAATCTACATTTATCACTGTCCCAAAGAAACCCAAAGCGAATTCCTGTGGTGACTTCCGACTTATTAGTCTAATGAGCCAAACATTAAAAATATTATTGAAAGTAATTCAGAATCGTATTTATAGAAAAAGTGAAGAAACTCTAAGTGAAACACAATTCGGCTTTCGGAATGGTTTTGGTACTAGAGAGGCCCTTTTCTGTACCCAAATATTGATACAAAAATGCATAGAAAAACAGAAATCTGTCTTTATGTGTTTCATAGATTTTGAAAAAGCATTCGACAAAGTCAGACACACTAACTTAGTAGAAGTCCTTCAACAAATAAGGCTAGACGAACAAGACATAAGACTAATAACAAATCTGTATTGGATTCAGTCAGCTATCGTTCAATTAGACAACATTACCACCAGTGATATTAACATCAAAAGAGGAGTGAGACAAGAATGTGTGCTCTCACCACTCCTGTTCAACATATATGCAGAGGTAATCTTTAAAAAGCATTAGAAGAATGTTCCAAGGGAATCACAATAAATGGAAAGATTGTTAACAACCTTCGATATGCAGATGACACCGTGCTAATTGCAGATAATATTATGGATCTCCAAAAACTCATTGACAGAGTATACATAGAAAGCCAAAGAATGGGAATAAATATAAACATCAACAAGACAAAATACATGATCATCAGCAAACATCCAGCCTCATCAATGAAACTGACACTCAATGGGAAAAATATTGATCAAGTGTCAAGATATACATATCTTGGTTGCTGGCTTAATGAACGGTGGGATCCAGAAATAGATATAAAGACAAGGATTGAAGTTGCACGGCAGTCCTTCATGAAAATGAGAACACTATTCTGCAATAAAGACCTAAACATGGAAGTCAGATGCCGAATGCTGAAATGCTACGTGTGGTCTATTCTGCTCTATGGAGTTGAAACATGGACATTGAAGGCGACAGCCTTCAAGAAAATCGAAGCCTTTGAGATGTGCTATAAAGAATGCTAAAGATATCATGAATAGAAAAAATTACCAATGAAGATGTCTTAAAATCCATTGGCAAAGCTAAACATCTTGTACAAATAATCAAGAAACGAAAAACATCATATCTTGGCCACATCATGAGAAACAGCAAATACCAACTTCTACAAACTATTTTGATAGGAAGAATTGGTGGCAAAGGAACTAGAGGAAGAAAAAGAATATCATGGTTTGACAACATCAAGACGTGGACAGGAAAGAGCAGTGCACAACTGATTAGATTAGCACAAGAGCGCAGTTTGTTCGCCAAGATGGTCGCTGACCTTCGATAGAAGATAGCACAATAAGAAGAAGATATTCGGCTTTGAAATAATGCTGGATTTAATACCTACTTTACTTATATAATAATATACATTGATAGTATGCCCAAAACAAAAACAAATCTGAAGTTGTAGATGAACGCCATTGGCATCAATAACTCTTAGAATTAATTTTTTTTAATGTCAAAAGGGTAAGATCTTATGATTGTTTTTTATAATATATTTATACTTATCTATTGCTAAAATTACCTATATTTCCTTTTTCATTATAAAGTGTTTCACTTTCGTTACACGTTACAAAAATTTTGTTACACGTTTTATTTTACACGTTACACGTTACAAAAATTTTGTTACACGTTTTATTTTACACGTTACACAAACATAAGTTTGTGTTTTGTCATCTCGCGGTGAAAATATACATGTTGGCTTCAGTATTTCTTCACTTGCATTGGCAGAGTGTCGGCTAGCTTTTAGCAATGATGTTTGTGGCATTGAATAATAATCATGCTGGTAATCACAATTCTTTTATATGAAGCGAGTTGTTTATGGTTAAACAAAAGATGATTACGAGTTTTTTTTGTAAAAACAAAAATTCAAAGTTGTCTAGAAAAATTACGATAATTTTAGGTGATGGTAAGTAAAATTTTTTTAAAATAATATTTGCGATGGATGTGATTATGGTTCTCTATATATTTATTTTATTTGTTTAAAATTATTAATAATATTATTATTTTATTTTATTTTTGTTCAACAGTTAGGTGAAGTAGTATAATAACATATTTTCATGCGTGGCATCCATATGCGTCGATTGGTGCGGGTGTATATACAAAAGCACACGTAGGGAATCTGTGTAAAAATATTCATTATGATTCATGAGACTATATAAAACAATTGTGGTATTGCTCATGCTAAGTACATATATAAAGTATGATAATCCAAAATGATAGCTTCACAGTTTTTGACTTAATGATGGTGAATGACATATAACAAAAGTTGCATCATTATACATTATTAACGTGTGTGCATGCATGATAAACCACCTGTATACATGAGTTTTATCACGGTTTTACCTAGTAGGGCCACACAGTCTTGTTTCAGAATATAATACCATTTTGTGTGGGATGTAATCTATCCATGTTATAGATATATTGTAATTACTAGTAGATATTCAAATATCCTGTTATTAGTTTCTAGCGCATATTTATATTTAGATGCGCATTTCTAAATGCGTTAGCACTTAAAATTATGTTATTTTCCCGTCCGGCTGCCTGTAAACTTCCCTTCGTCGTGGAAGAATTTGAACGAAATGAAGCATATGGCATTTTTTAAAATATATATTTTTTAATCCTCATTTACTGTTCACACAGCACATTTACTGTTCACACAGCACATTTACTGTTCACACAGTTAATGTGCTGTATACAGTATTATTCCAAAATCGGGATGTTTTTGATCTGACTCCGACTTCTAGAAAATAGGTGTCATGATTTTCTGTAGGAAGTGTTCAGTTTATTGTTATTATTATTATTTTAAAATTAGCTTTTCATGCGGTTATCTACTAATATCGTAATAACTAGCAATGAAAATTCAGTATGACGAAATTTTCCAGAATGACTGATAAATCAGCGCCTGTCATTTTGATGTAGTGATCTCTGCCCGATATATGTTGGTTAAATAATGTGGTGAATGCCTATTATTATTATTATTATATATGTATGTGTGTGTGTGTGGATAAAAGTTTAGAGGTTTCTAGCTACTTCACCTCCAAATAAGTGCCAGTACATTTGCTGCTGTCTCCCTATGAAAAATTTCTTGGTGCCTTTCTTATTACATTTATTCAACTTATTTTGATGACCATGTTCTTCTGCATCCTTCTTCCTTACCATATGAAAAATTTCCTGTTTCTTTTACAAGCTTCTCTCAATGATATACAGGTCTTTCTTATAATTTGCTTTTCCATTGTTTTATTTTGATTACGCTTTACTGGCGTTCATAATTTCCTTCTCTAGTTCCCCATGGATCTGATTACATTTTAATTAGGTAAGATAATAACAATATCTTTCTCTTTTGACATGAAAATCTTTATTTTTTGAAAATAAGTATTTCTAAATCATTTGTGTACTTCAGCTTATGATAATGAAATTAGTATGATTGCTGCATCATACATAAGGATGCTCATTGTTGCATAATCCAATTGCCTCATCATCTGCTTTTATTATTAGATTATTTTCATATGTTACAGTTTTTCTATTTATTTTCTTATACATTGCAGACATACTTTAATAATTTTAGGATATTAGGGGATAGTGTATTTCACACACAATGTTGAAATAAGTGTGGTGATATCCTGTTTTAGAATGACACATGCTGATGTGTATATTACTGTTGTTACACCTAAAGTTGACTATATCTGCATACTATCAGTGACCGTTAAAGAGGCGTAGCTGTGGGATGCTATATGTCAAGCCTATCCTTTTTTGATATTAATGAAATACTGCCTCACCCAAATGAATTGTAGGCAATTGTATTTTCACTTGGTTATAAAGCAAATTAAACTTGGCAAGAAATTATATCCTTGTTTAATCTTCTAAGTGTAAGAAAACAAAGTTTGCACATGAAGTATCTTCACAACTAGGTTACTTGTATATAGAGGCTGTTAACTATCAGTTGCCTTAGTATCCCATAATGCAAAACACAATTTCTTTCACATGTGTATAATGCTGAGCATTATGCTAAGAGTCACTACCCAGATTAAGGTCTCATCGGTGGGAACCAGACCAGGAAGACATCAAGGTTCCATATGCTAGTTGTATATGAAAAATATATAACTTCTGCATTAATCCAATCTTGCTACAGGCCAGATTGAGTAAAATTATGTGCAAATACTTGACTGGCCATCAGAGAGTCCTGATCTCATCTTATTAAAATATCTGTGAGAAGAATTGGATGTACAATTGGAGGTACCACTGCACCAAACAGCCGTATGTGGCTTGGTAATCATATTGAAGGAGGAATGGTCCAAATATCCAACCCATGTTATTACAAACTTATGACAGGCATGCCTGGAAGAATGGAAAGAGTAATCATGCCAAAGGAAGACATATTTTATTTGAGGTATGTGCAATTTAGGTTTTTCTTCTGAAGCATGTGCTGTCCCAGTATTGTTAATGTAGTGTTAAAGTAAGTATTGGGATTCATATTTGAAACAGTGAACTGAAGAAAATAAATTTTAACTCAGAGTTTCTTTAAATTCAGTGCCACTGAGTATTGCTGTTCATAGGAGAGAGTACTTGATGATTTCTGGTAATGGCAAATTTACAAATTATAATTTTACATTCACATGCAATTAGACGTGTCATTGAAATAGTGCTTCACTACACATTTTGCTCAGATGCAGTATTGACATGCTACAGGTTTTGCAACCTCTCTTCTCTGGAATTAATATACAGAATATTCAGAAAGGATTAACAGGAAATACAAAAAAAAAATTGGATCTACATCCATCTAGTTCTGATTTACGAAAGTTCAGATATTCACCTGCCTCATGATATCATGTGAAGTATCCTGACCATTGGGTTCATAGTTTCACAAGTTAACTTGAAATATTTAAGAATGAATGAATGATATCAATTGGTACCTCAGTATCATATATATTCTCATACCTGCAATCAGGAAACACTTATTCACAGTCCTTTATTAAATTGAATCAGCCATTTCACATAGTGCGATGATCAGCTCACTGATTCCCATGTTGTTACAATAGTGGAGTTGCACACAGATGCAGTTTGATAATAAGATACTTATTTTGTGTATGTAAAAGATGAGAGAGAGAGAGGAGTTATGAAAGTATATGCAGTACAAGCCAGAAAAGTTATTGTACATAAAGCACAGTCAGAGTAGGAAAAGAAAGGCAATCCAAAAGGATTTTATTGTTATGCTGCAACTGAAAGAATGATTGTGGAAGAATAACTCTGTTGAATGCAGATGGTATGCTTTTGTCAGCAGCAGCAGCAGCAGATGTGATTTTTCAGATAATGAGTGCTCACTTTGCTGAGATCTATCAACTTTTTGTATGTAACTGACACATAGTGCCACCACAACAGAATCTTCTAGAACAGGGGTTCTCAACCTTTTCCAGTGGTATACCACTATATTTAATTCAAGATATTAGATGTACTAGTAAGGCAGTGGCTCATGTACCGCCAGTGGTACACGTACCACAGGTTGAGAATCCCTGTTCTAGAAGAAGAAGATTCTAGAGATCACTTATGTTGATGAGCGATAGACATGTCTATAGATAATACATATAATATAGATAATACTAACTAAATTTATGTAGTTAATAAATTATTATGCTAGTATTTTGCCTTGGGCATTAGGGCATCTTCATTGATACAGAGAAATGCACTTGAGCATGTGCATGCAGGAACACTGGTAAGAAAGCAGGAGACATTTTTTTTTCTTTTCTTTTTTTTTTCCCAGCACACCAATGTCCAACACTTGAGGATCCATATCACTGTTGAAAAGGAAAACAATAACTGTCTGCCCTTCCTTGACACTTGTTACCTGACTGCCCAGTAGATCCTTATCTTTTCTATATACAGAAATATTATGCAACACTCACATTGATGTTTAGTGGAATAAGCATATATCTACAGATAATAAATAGATTTATTTACTTAATAAATTATTATACCAATATTTGATCTCGGTCACCAAAGTATCTTCATGAACACAAAAAAATACACTGAGCACATGCACAGGAATACCAGCAAAAAAGAAAATGAGTGTGAATAATAGGATTTTACAGTCCTACTGGTGTTCTCTATGGGTGTGATAATTCAAACTTTTTGAAGATTTCATAATGATGGTCTCCTGATTTTTGGTTAAGTGAGACAACCAAATTTGTCAAGATATTGTGTATATTGGAATGCTAAGGCAGATTCTAGGAAGAGTTTCTTGAATTTATATCTGTTCCTGCAAAAGAGGAAGCTTTTCCACTAAATCTGGTTATCCACATCTATGATATGGTCAGCTATTCAAGAACTGTAGTGCAGATATAATAGAGATATTATTATTCCTGACACCTCCAAGGAGTCCGAAGACTCATCGCAGGAGGACACCTACAACTGTCTCAACTACTACACTGAACCTCTACTATTCATAAATAATAAATCAGTTTAATTTATTTGACTGTGTTACTCCATTCTTCGTTTTTACTAGCAAAGATTAATTCCTTGTACCGTTACACATGTCCTGAAGAAGCCAGACAGAACCACTGGCTTCTTCAGGACATGTGTAATGGTACAAGGAATTATTATTCCTTGTACTGTTCATTCTTGTATATATTTTACAAAAATCTTTGGTCAACTAATAAAGCCAATATAAAGTTCCAGTTTAATATTTAAGAAGTGACCAAATACAACACAGAGATAAAGAGAACGGATATGATATGATATACTGTTGGACTTTGCTAAGGCAGTTGACAGGATACTACATGAAAGGCTGTTGTGGAAATTGGAGGGTGAGGATCGGAATATAAACTGTTGACTTGGAAAAGTGGGTGGCTGAAAGACAGGTATCAAAAAAGTGGTATTTGGGGAGATAGGAATGAATTGCCACATTTAAGATGACTTCACTTCTTGGACTATTTTTTTTCAATTTGTACATTACTTATATTGGTAAAGACTGTACCGGCAATGTGCAATTGTTTGCTGACAATGCAAAGATAGGTAGAGCAATCAGGGATACTGCTGATGCAGCATTTACAGAAAGGCTTCAATTGGCTGGATAATGACAAATGATAACAGTTTTCATGTGGACTGCTGACACCGATAAACAGGAGAAAGAGCAGGTGATATGATAGAGGCCTGACTTCAAAGGATGTTTAGGATACTGGTTGACATTTTTTTTTGTTATTTGGAAGGTCTGTGGAAGTTGAGTTTCCATGTGATTAAGGAAAGGGTGAGAGCTAGATATTTTTCTCACAGACCAATGAGTGAGTGGAACCATTTGCCTGTTGAAGTAGTGAGTGCTTCTAATATGAATGAGTTGACTGAAGTTGATGTATGCCTCCAGCAGTTAAGGAAATTGGGGACTCTCCCAATGAGTTCCTGGAGGGCTGATAATAATAATAAATTATGTAAATTATATTCCATAGTTGTCCAATGCAGTTGTCATTCTTTACTTGAAAAATTGCTGGTGATTTGAATATGCATTTACGATTTGGCATACAGCATCAAATAAGTCATTTAAAAAGTAACTATTTTAAATGTTTTTTTTTATTGTACAGTGCAACAGTTCAGAATGAGACTAAACAAATAGCTTACATTGGAATAGCTCCTGAATAAATTTTATTTATTACATAACTTTCTGCTGTCATGGCTATTGATACAAACTATACGGTGATTATTATTATTATTATGGGCAACTCCAAATAGTCCTTAGACTCATTGAGGGAGGCCCTAAACATCATGTCATCATTTGCACAGCATCTATCATACCTTGCTTTGAACTCATTCACAGTCATGATACCCACAACAGACTGGCAGCTTATTCCACTGATTCACTACTCTCCAATAAAAAAACCTAGTTTTAACACCCTTGCTAACTACACTCTCATTCAGTTTCCATGGATGGCCCCTAGTTTTCCCACCACCACATCTGTTCTGAAAAATTTCTTCTGAATTAATCTTGTAAAAAAAACACCCTCATTAATTTTAATGTCTCAATCATATCACCCCTTTTCCACCTATCAACCAGTTTCTGTAACCCACAAATCTTCAACCTGTTCTTGAAAGGTTAATTCCATAGACCAGCTATCATCTTGGTCACTCTGTATCCTCTTTACCTCCTCCCCATCACCAAGAAACTCTGGTGCCCCAGATCTGTGCACGGTATTGGTGTGATGGAACAAAGAAGCAGAAATGTATAGAATTGCTTATATTGTAGAATAATACTAACATTACCATAAATCTTGAGAGCTTGATAAATCTAGTTTTGTTGAATTTTTTTCTCTGTTTCTAACTATTGACTTACACATGCACACTTATGGATTTTCCAACCTTGCATGTAATTAATATTTATTTATAAAAGAAAAAAAAAAAGTCCTTTTTAGAGTATTTAATAGTAGTAACCAATATTACTTATATATGCAATACAGATATGTAATTAAACTTGCATATCTGTTTCCTGTTTCATGATAGTAAACATTCTATGGCTACATTTTTTAATGTAAATCCCACCACCCATGAAAGGTGGTAAACTTATAGTACATTAGAACTGTGGATGGGCTAATGATTAGATAATCTGAAAATTAAGTAAAACTTTTCACACCATTTTATGCCTCCAGCAATAAAGGTGGTGGTAGGCTAACGACACCAAGCAATGGAAATCATCTGTCACTTAAATTTTCTAGCATCCATGTCCATGGTGGGATTTGAACCCATTTTCCTGTTGATTGGAAAGGTGGTATACTATTTACTTGGCCATCCAGGTCAGTAACTTTCCTCTGAAATGTTTTGTTTGTGCTTTTATATATACAGACCTCTTACAAAAGAGAGATCTCTATTACTAGGATGACTCTATGTCTAATTTTTGGGAAGATTAATCTGTATCCATAATGAACTGCCTTATTTTTTATGTGCTTATGATGTTGAATTAATGATTTATTATGTTATGTTTCATTCAGTTTTATGTTTGCTTTCTCTTATCTATAAGAATTTTTATGTCTTTCAGATTAATTTACAACAGTAAGCAAATATTTTTAGTGTGTTAAAAGAAAACGATAATGCCAGCTCCAGAGAACGGAATATATATTGTAGTGGGAGAGATGACCATGGTGGTAACAGCCATGCGTAAGGGTAGCCGTTGGTCTTCTCATAGCCATCAGGTTAGTATGATGAGTGATTTTATTAATATATATAGTATATAAATTTAAATGAGGAAAATGTTTTTGATAATTTTGAATGGATTGAAATATGCTTTAAAAATTAATTTTTTGACATTTTATTCTGCAAATTTTAAAAAACTCCATTACAAACATAATGGGATATATGTTGTGGCGCAAAATGTGGATTTGAAGGTCATGTAGCATTTATGACACCAGAAGTGCCAATAATAACAATAAAGCATTTATGACACCAGAAGTGTGTCATAAATGCTTTATTGTTATTATTATTATTATTTTTATTATTATTAATATTATTATTTTTGCTTCCCCTATACACAATTAGTATACATTTTGATCATGATTACAAATGACTATTCTCCTAGGTAGACATTTCCACTAAATGTTCATATATAAACAATTTAGCATCCTCCACCAAAGTGACAATCAGTTTTTTGTAGTAAATATGATATAGTTCGCCCACTGATTAGAGATCCTTTGACACTTCTGCACATGTCAGAAAAAGAAGAATCCATTCCGATAATAGGGTAATCAATCTGTCTTCTGGGATGAGTTTGTTTATTATTACAAGTCGGAAAATTTAGCTTTTTTTTTATGAACATTGCTGTTTTTAAAGTGTAACTATTTTGTTTGTATAACAGTTGGAAAAATGTACGTAGAGTATTAACAAAATTAAAAAAGGTATAGCATAAAGCAAAAATTTAACTGAGTTTATTTTTAAGAAAGTTTTCTATAAAATAAAAATAATTATACAGAAAAACAGAAATTTTTTCAAATGAACTTAGATATTCTAACTTACAGTTGAGAAAACTGAGACACTTTAATGTCCTAAACCAATGAATTATTTGACTTGTTGTGACTCTTTTAACAAACCCATGCAAAAAAAAATGTTGGAAAAAAATATCATTATCAAATCCTTTTAATCTTCAGAGTCACCTGAATCGGTGTCCGAATTGCCATCACTTTCACTTAAACTGATCACCAAAGGTTCGCATCATTCTTCGATAATACTGTCTCTGTACCAACACATATTTTCCAATGAGGTGACGAGAGCAATATTTTCCCAAGTTTTGAACTGTAATACTTTCATTCGCCTGTTCTGAAAGCTTAAAAAGTTTCGACATGTCAATATCCCCAGTTATGTTGCAATGGCGAATGAAACTTTTCACTTCTGCCCAAACATACTCAATAGCATTAATATCGCAATGATATGGTGGCAGCCTCAAAGCTAGAAATCCATGCTCTTTGAGCATTGTGTCGAATATAAATAGTTTAGTTGTGGGTGAGTTTCTTTTGACCAAATTAAGCAATTCAATTTTTCGCATATCTGGGGAATGAGAAATGTTATTTGCAGAGAGCCAATCCATAAGAACTTGCTTCTTATTAGACCAATTTGGAACTTTGTTTAATCGAATAGAGTGATATGAAGCGTTATCAATTATAACAACAGCATTTTTAGGAAGGTTTGGAATCAGTTTTTCTTCTGCCCACTTTTTGAAGATCGCAGAATTCATTTGCCCATGGTAATCTCCAGTAGTTGAATTGGCTTTGTATGGTAAGTTTGAATTCGGTAAAAAAACCCATTTCTCCATCAGCACACAAAATTATTATGCGCCGCGAGGCATTTCCGGTTTGTAGCACTCCACATTCTTCTTTAGACTGCCAACATTTTCCATAAGTTAAATTACTATCAATCCAAGTTTTATCTCGATACACAATTGGTCTTTTCTCCCTCCTGAAACATCTTATTGCTCTCAAATACTGCGTTCTAGATAAAACAATGTCACTTTGCTCCATGATAAGTTTCCTTTTATTCTGGGACTTTTTAAAACAAAATCTGATTTCATGAAGTATTTTCCTTTAAGTTTCTCTTTTCTAAGGAAAATTAATTTTTTCTTTAAGCACAGGAATCAATTTTGGAACAGTTGGCACTCTTTTCTCGACTACGTAAAATTCGTGAATAGTTCTT
Source organism: Typopeltis vanoorti (assembly GCF_054136105.1). Classification (NCBI taxonomy): domain Eukaryota; kingdom Metazoa; phylum Arthropoda; class Arachnida; order Uropygi; family Thelyphonidae; genus Typopeltis; species Typopeltis vanoorti. The sequence goes on along the minus strand of NC_143562.1, from coordinate 30,535,692 downwards.
CGTATAATGTCTACATCAAAATCATTCAAAGCTACGGTTTCGATGATTTTCTTTCTCTGGCGCTTTTTTTTAGGAGATTTAAATTTTGGCTTACCTTCACCTTTTGATTCCCTGCGAATTCTTTTAACAGTCGACCCCGATATGCCTGCAATTGCACTTGCACATTTTATGACTTGAGAAAGGGGATCAAGGAGACGGCCTTCTGACGATTCTTTTTCGCAGAATGTCAGCACATTTTTCAATATTCTTTTGCAAGAGCTACTGAAACGTTTAACAACTGAACTTGTTGACTGTACTGGATCCATCATACAAATTAATAATAAAAAAATAATGCAAAAAAGCGACAACAAAAATCAAGCTAATACTAGTACAGTGACAGACAAGAAAGCATGTGATTTCGCATGTTGGCGACCAATTCGTACATCCTTCATTTCTTTCTCCCCTTCAGCATGAATCAACTATTCTTGGAAAAATGCCAAGGAGAGACCTACAAACAGTGGGCATACAATAGTACATCTTGCTTTCCAGCATTAATTTAACTTTTACCAAACATGCTGTATAGGTTTTGTATTGGGACTCTGCTGTTAGCCAGTCTTTCACACCTGTTCCCTCAGACTGTTGTCACAGCCCTTGCAATATGAAATGGTTCGTTATCATGTTGATGCTCAGCTAAGTCATTTTCATGAATACCAAACATTATCACATAATGTTTGGTATTCATTTCCTGCTACAAGAGATCCTAATCCAAACCAGGAGAAGTACATTTGCACAACTGCCATGATTCTTATAAGATGGTTTAGTACAATTTCATAAATAGCATTCTGCTGGTAGTTTACCATGCATAAACACATCTGATTTGAAGTATCTTTATTTAGCACTGCACATAACAGGTTTTCAGTTGGCTGCTGTCTGCTTATTACCCAAGTCCAGCCCAAGAATTGATTGGAATGATATGTGGATTGTACATAAGTCCTTCCATTGAAATCAGGTTGTGATGTTTCATCATTAACATCAAATTCCTGACATGTATAATTAAGGGATGTACAGGACATGATAGTACTACATGAATATTGTAGTACTATCATATCAAATGAAAAACATCATTACTAACTTCAACATTACATGACTTACATTTTTCAGGAAATGACAACATATACTAAAATATTAAAAACTTTAATCAATACCTTCCAGTATTTCAGCAATGTTACATTGCCATCTTTTGGGAACATAAAACCATGATATGTGCACACATGCACTAACAAAGAGCAAATAAGGCTGAAGAAGGCAACTAGCATTGGTCCTAAAGGTGCCACCTAGAGTCCTAAAGGTGCCCCCTAGCAGGCTAAATTAGGTTGTCTTGGCTGTTGGGCTGATGTTCTTAGGATGTAATCTTCCCAAATTTGGGGCAGTCTCATGCACCCAAAGTTTTTTTAGAGCTGAGGCTGATTCCAGGAATAATCTTTCATATTTGCTACGGTGTAGTAAGGTGGCTTTCTTCCAGTGTATTTTGTGGCGTGTGTCCATAGCATGGTCAGCAAGTCCTGAGTGGCTGTATTGGTGGAAATGGATATAGTCCTTATGTTCAGATATCCTGATATTAGCTGTCCTGCCTGTTTGGCTGTAGTAGGACAGTTTACAACTACAAAGGACCTGGTATACTCTAGGTAGGTCTAGGGGAAGTGGCTGGTCTTTGGTGGAGCAGATAAGAGATGCCAGTTTTTTTATATGGTTTGTAACAGGTAGTCAGGTCATTTTTTTTTTAGGATTTTTGTTAGCTTTTCAGATGTGCCCTGGATATAAGGAATGGTGATAGATTTAATGTAATCTCTGTTATGAAGGGAGGAAGAGGGGTATGAACAGATTATGAGGAATATGAACAGATTAATTTAGCCCTGTTATATAGGGTTTTTACAATCCCATATTGTTGTGAGGGAGAGGGTATGATTGCTGGTGAATGTATCTACCTGTATGGGTTGGTTTTCTGTAAACAGAGAAAGCCAGGGATCCATCAGGCTGGCATGTAATCAGAGTGTCTAGAAAAGGGAGACTGTTGTTGTTTTCCTTTCCAAGGTGAACTGGATTCTGGAGTGGTGATTTGTTTAAGTGTGTTAAAAAGTTGTAGAGTGTATCTCAGCCATGTGGCCAAATAGCGAACACATCATCCACGTAGCATAGCCAGACAGTGGGTTTTTCTAGTTTAAGAAAAAGCCTTAAACTCTGGTTTCTCCGAGTTTAAGGCTTTTTCTTCAAAAGTCTCCATAAAGAAGTTTTTCAAGGGTGGAGAGCCCATGGCTGTCTCCTCTATCTGTTTGTAGAATTTTCCTTGCCAAACAAAATAGCCTGAGTTCATGGTGAACTGAAATAGGGCTGAGATATCAGGAGGATATTTGGCTTGGTTGAGATCCAAGGTATCTTTGAGTGGGACATTTGTGAATAAGGCGAGACATCAAAACTGACCATTATGTCAGAGTGAGAGGGTTTCTATACTGGTTTTAAAGTGGGCTGAGTTTTTTATGCATGGTAGTGTGTTGCCAGTATAATGTGTGAGCACTTTGGCTAAATGTTTGGCTAATTTGTATGTGGCAGAATCAATGCCTTCCACAATGGAACGTAATGACACATTCTGCTTATGGATTTTTGGTAGTCTGTATATTCGGGGAGGGGGGGGGGTCTAGAGTTGAAAGGTTTTAGTCTGCTAGTCACTTCCACAGGCCAAGAAGTAACCTACTATGGCCAAACAGGCAGGACAGCTAATATCAGGATATCCAAACACAAAGACTACATCCCGTTTCACCAGTACAGCCACTCAGGACTTGCTGACCATGCAGTAGATACCCACCACAGAATACACTGGAAGAAATCCACTTTACCATACCGTAGAAAATATAAATAAGAAAGATTATTCCTGGAATCAGCCTCAGCTCTAAAAAAACTTCCTAAACCTCAACAAATTTGAGTGCATAAGACTGCTCCAAATTTGGGAAGCTTGCATATCCTAAGCCCAACAGCCAAGACAACCCAATTTAGCCCGCTAGAGGGCATCTTTAAGACTCTAGGACCAGTACCGGTTACCTTCTTCAGCCTCATTTGCTTGTTGTTAGTGCCTCCATGCACATATCATAGTTTTATGTTCCAAGAAGATGACACTGTAACATTGCCAAAATATTGGAAGGTATTAATTATAGTTTTTTAATTAATATTTTAGTATGCATTGTCATTTCCTGAAAAATTTAAAGTCATGAATAACCCAACATATAAGTTTATCTACAAGAATTCAACACTACAATTTTTTTAAATTACAGCTTTAACTACAATTTTCCTCCAAATCAATCTGTTACCTGCCAAGACTCCAACATTATCAGATCTCATATTTCTGTCTTCTAAGGCACTTTTTACTGTATCAATCCAGCTACATCTTAGTCTTCTTCTGGGTCATTTACCTGCCAACGAGAACACTTGTTTTGCTAATCTTTCCTCTCCCATTCTTTTTAAGTTGCCACACCACCTGAGATTAACTCTGCTAACACATTAATGGATGTTAACAATGTCAAGTTCTTTCCTAATATTCTCATTTTTAATATGACACCACTGATGCCATATGTCCCTAATCTTTCTCAGGACTCTCATATCTGTGGTCTCTAGTCTTTGGTCAAGAGTTTTATTTCTAACTCAGCTCTCAGATCCACAAGTTAAAATTGGTTTGACCTCTGTCTTGTATTCAGCTAATTTAGTGTTTTGATATCAATTTATTAAGTTGACTTCCTACCATCCTGTCTTTGTTGATTCTGTTGTCTATTTCCATATTTAATTTACCATCTTCACTAAAAATTGAAAATGTTTTACTTGTTCTATAAGTTCTCCATTCACAATGCAGTTGATATTTTCAATGCTTCTGCCTATTTTCTTTGTCTTGTTGTTCCTGACTTTCATACCAACTCAATTCAACAATAATGCAATTTAGTCTGGGATTCTTTCAGACTTGTACCAGATTTATTTAAAAGTATAACATCTGCATAAAGTAAAAAGCTGAGATCAACATCTTCAATTTTGATATCAGGTTTAATACCACTTTCCTTCATAATGTTTTATGTAATATTTTAGCTCAAGCTTATACAAGTGTAAATATCCTAAATTCATAGTTGAGAAAATCTGCAAATGCATTACAGGAGGATCAAACAACCTTTTTAAACCTCTTCTACCTTTCCCTCTCATTTTATATGATCTACTTGACTGTTTCTTGGTTTTAATTTTCACCATTATTTTATGAATGTTATTATTTCAGCTTCCATTAAAAGACGTAATCTATCAAGAGTAGGTAACAGTATTCATTCTAATTACTTTAAAGATGTTCTTTGCCACATGCATAAATTCATCATGCTCAATCACATATCCATCTTTTAATGATGTTTGCCACAGTTGACCTTGGGTTTCCAGTATTGTACCTAAATAAGTCATTTAGCATGCATTCCATTGTTTTGATTTCTTGCTGTACTATGTCATATGTCACCGGTATGCAGTATTTGATTAAAAAAAAAAAAAGATTGTGGAATAATTTTTGTAGTATAATGGACACACACATATATATATATATATATATATATATATATATAATGGACACATATATATATATAAAAATGAATTTTTAACTTGGGGATATTGTATATTAGGATAACCAAGTAATTTTATAAGCTTGGTTATTTTTATTCCTAATCCCAAGTAAGCAAACAGTTAAGTTTGCGCCTGAAACGTAGTTCAAGTCTAAAGATGGTACAACACGAGGGCAACTCATTGTAAAGGTGGGTAAAACTCTGATCACTCTTCTTAGTATTTCCCATAATGTAAAGCACATCTCACTAAAAGATGTATACTGCAATACATTATGGGTGGGGTCACTACCCAGACCAGTTTCAACCTTTTTTGAGGTCTCCTCAGCGAGTAGCTAGACCCTAAATACCAAGGTTTTAGTAATACAGAGCCTTATCAACTTTACCTATACAAGTTGCTACTAGGTGTTTTTATTTTTAATGAAAATCTCTGGAGGAGATATAGATGAAAATGAATTTTTAACTTGGGGATATTGTATATTAGGATAACCAAGTAATTTTATAAGCTTGGTTATCTTGGTATTACTAAAACCCTGGCATTTAGGGTCTAGCTACTCACTGAGGAGACCTCAAAAAAGGTTGAAACCGGTCTGGGTAGTGACCCCACCCATAATGTATTGCAGTATACATCTTTTAGTGAGATGTGCTTTACATTATGGGAAATACTAAGAATAGTGATCAGAGCTTTACCCACCTTTACAATGAGTTGCCCTGGTGTTGTACCATCTTTAGACTTGAACTATGTTTCAAGCGCAAACTTAACTGTTTGCTTACTTGGGATTAGGAGTAAAAATAACCAAGCTTATAAAATTACTTGGTTATCCTAATATATGTGTGTGTATGTATGTATGTGTGTATATATATATATAAGTTTTATTTGGTTATCCTAAAATTACTTGGTTATCCTAATATGTGTGTGTGTGTATATATATATATATATATATATATGGACATCAGTCTCTCTAACCACAATATATAATATTGTGGTTAGAAGGTAGCTGTTGCTTTAAGGTAGTTTATAAGGTAGCTGTTGCTTTCCTGCAGCCATCATATCATGAGAGAAAAATCAATGTTACATTAATATAATTTAGTGAAAACTGCAAACACCCTATAGTCTTTCTATAGAGGTGTTTTGCATTTATATTTCTATAAAAGAATAGCATAATATAAAATTGCAAGTTTGAGATATACTAGATTTAATATTGTGGTAACAAGTTTTATTTGTTTTAATATCTGTACTTGCAATTCTAACACAGAAAGATTTAATCAGTAATGTATATACTCTTAGCCCCTCCTCCATGGTACCAATGGAAAATAGCTTTACAACCTTTTTTAAGTGTGATTCACATAAGATTAAATTTAACAAGTAGATAGTATTCATATGTTTGTATTATTCTTCTATAATTTGGAATGCATTATCAGAAGGTCAGATACAGGTAATTGAATAGTTCTCATTGTGCCTTTTCATAACTAGGGAAATAAAACTGAATTGATGTGAAAATTAAACAGTAATTTTCCTATGAAGTGTTCCTAGAAAGATAAGCAAGTATGCTTGGAATATACAGACATATGAAAAGATATGCATGAATATAATTATGATTCCATAATCAAGGATACAAGCATACTTGAGAAAAAAGTAAGAAAAATCATGATGGCTTTAGTTTTCGTAATGTGGTTAATGGAATGAAAAGCACTATAGAAAAATTAATAATTTAGTAATGAGTCACATATTTTGTTACAGAGATATTATCAGGGCAGAGCATAAGCTCTAATATTCATTGTTTCCCATATTTAAAGTTACATACATCAATATTTATTAAAATACAAGACAGAAGAAAATGCAAGCAGCAGCAATGCAGCATCTATGTGAAAGGGAGTGAATTGATTTGCAAGTTGTATAGAGTTAATAGTTGTTTGGAACTGTTGTAATATTTTTATGCCAAGAGAAAGTAGAAGTTACAGTTATCCTAAGAAAAATTTTTGAGTTGCCCAGAGATTTGTATCAGAAGAAATTTTTTTTTTTGTGAGAAATAAGATAGGTTTGAGTGTTAACAAGATCTATTAAAGTAAATCAAGAGTGATTAAGATTACCTGGTTTTCTAGTAGACGTGAACAATTTTTGTGAGATATTTGATGACAGTAAGTGTCTGCTACTCCATCTGTGGAATCAGTACATTTGGAAAAGAATAGCTAGTTGGAGTAGTGAACAATCACGAAATTCCAAAAAAAAAAAAAAAAATCTTGAGATATTTGGTGATGGATGTTTCTGCTTCTGTCTGCTGAATTGGAGCATGTAGTTAAGGATTCAGTTGATGTGTAAATATTAAAATATCCAAATTAGGAAAGATGGTCTGGAGAAAATAAATTTAAAAAGAAAGAAAAATAAAAAAGATTAAAATGTATGGCAACATTAGGAAAGTGATAGAAATAATAAACAAACCATAGAATGAGGCAGAGAATTTTTTAATCTAAATAAAATCACAAAAAGAGAAGATAGTAACTTCATCTCAGACAAAATAGAAAGAACATAAGCAAATGCTGCTATTGAACAGAAAAAGTCAGAGGATATACTCGTAATTGGAAAACATGAGATGAATAGTGATTATAAAGTTGAAATTTGAGTTTTTGTTAGGAAAAGTTGACATGGTTTGGTTGAACAGAAAGGTGAACACCACCGAGGTTGGAGCTGAGGCCACATATACTGTATATTTGGGAAGCGGCTTTGCTTTGGATGGTTTGCCTTTTTCTTCATGAAATCTATTTTTCCTTTCTTGACTTTTTTATGGTTGTTTAAGGTATGTTTAAATTGGAAAGGACATGAACGATATAGTATTATATTCTTTGCTTATATACATGGAGAATTTCAACCAACTCTTCTGAAAATTTGGTTTCAGTAGTGCACTCCACTTACTATTGTTCATATTTACTGTCTCTGGGCACACTTGAGTTTATCTGGAAACCTCCTCTTCATTAAGTTAAGTCAAATATACTAGTGGACTCTGTTTTTGAGAGAAACTTGTGACATGAAATTAAGTCAACACGTTAGCACAAGAAGAATATTTAATATATTGCCTGATATTTCAGTTTGAAAATAACAAACTATCATCAGTGGCTTGACAGGAAACAGTCTTTTACAAGGTAGAATACAAACAATTGATCATTCAAATTTAGAACAAGCCGTATGATGTTACATTGCTAATCATGATATCATTTCACTGAAGAAATGATAAAAAACTTTTACCAGTCAAATTGCACATTAATATGTCTATGGGGATCACGTAAGAGTCAAAGCTAGATGACCAAGAGGAGATTTCCACATTGTTTTTTAAGGAAATGTAGAGAACTGATTGGAGCTTCTGACCTAATTTTGCTACCACAAATGGTCCAGTTGAAACCAAAATTAAAATTATTCAGCAAATTTTAATAGAGATCCTAAATACTAAATTTCATCACTAAATTCTATCCAGCCAGTGTGGAATTGTCAATGTCAGTTCAAATCATTTTGTCAAATTTTGCTAATAAAATGTTCTAATTGAAGCAAAAATTGCATTAATGAACTTTGTGTGTGGGTTTGCACTTGAGTGCATGCATGTCCTGATGGTGAGTTCTAAATTTTATCCTTGTAAATTATTCAGTTAAAATAAAAATTGGAATGGCTGGACATTTTTTTTGTATGGTATTCCAAGTGCTAAATTTAGTAAAATTCCATCCAGAGCTAGAATAACTTGCATACATACAGACAACTTTTATAGGTGATTACCCATTTTACAAAATGCACCTGAAGTTGGTTGGAAAAATATCAAGTGGAAAATCAAGAAATAGATCAGTTTATGTAGTTAACTGTTCTTTAGAAGATCAAAGTGTAAGAACTAATAAAACATAGATCAGTTTGGAAGTCAGTTGTTCATAGGAAACCAGTAATGAAATTTGAATTGTGTTTGACTATCATAAGAACAATTAAAATAAGAACAGCTAGAGATTGAACGATGGCATCATCACTTTTTGATGATGCCGTCATCATCAAAAATTGATGATGTGATGACGACGACAATAAATGTCAACTTCATGGGTAGGATTGATTATTTATATATATAAAGTAAAAGTGTTTACAATTGTTACCCATCCCAAATTGTTTTTGCTTTTTTTTTTTTAATATAATTATAATTGAAAAATTTCCATGATTATATTTTGTCACCAGTAGTAATATGCAATTAATATTAATAGAGCTATAATTTGTTTGCTTTTTATTATTTATGTTTACTAGGGCATGACTTCAGGAAATGAGCATGAATGTGTGTAAAGTTTTGCTTTCAATCTGGTTCTACACATAGTTCTGGCTTTCATGCTTTGTTTTTCTTCTAACATTTATCTAGTTATTCTCATCCATCTAGTTCTAATCTTTAACTCACTATATTTTCATTTATTGATTTTTTTTTTTTTTTATAATATAATCAGATATAATCACAATGTTTGTGATTATAATAAAAGATACCTGACTTATCAGATATTTTTTGCTCTAGAGATCTAACTTGGCTCTTTTATGTCGCTTTTGATCTCATATAATCAAGATGCCCATATCACATCAGTTTCAGAAATATTATCCCATACTGGGAATTCAAATTCACAGTCTGTTACTAATGAAGTGGAGGCTTTATGAAATTGGTCAAGGCAAGTTGAAAAGTTATCACTTTTCTATTGTGAAAGAGCTGATAGTGTGTGTTTTATGTGGAGCTTTCATTTTTATAAAATGAGTTAAAAATTGATATTGTGATTTATTTTGCAGGAAGAAGATCAAGATACTCTGCTTCACAATTTTTCCAACTTAAAGGAAGTTTTAAATCATGTGAGTGATCTTTCAGATCTTGAGCCAACGGAATATTTGTCACCTTTTCTTGATGTTATCCGATCAGAAAACACCACGGGTCCAGTTACTGGGTTGGCTTTATCAGCTGTCAACAAGTTCCTTTCATATGGTTTAGTTGGTATGTTATTTTATTTTTTCCCATTTTCATAAATTCAACTAAGGAAACGGATGAATTATATAGGAGTATAAAAGGAAACCACTTTAGGAAACTCTTCAGCATTTTAACTAACTCACTTTATTTAAGTATAGGTTAGATATCTTAATTTGTTTCTGTTAGAGTTAACAGTGATTTCATTAGTAGTAAAAAACAGCTAGGTATTAAAATGGTGAAAAAAGCATTATTCTCTTTTAATTTCATAATTAGTACATAATTCTAAAAGAATCTTGAAGGAAAAAAATTGGTATTGGGGTTTTTTACTTTATCTTTATAAATTTTTTTTTTATACTAATCTTAGATGTGAAATATTGTTAAACTTATTGAATTTCAGTACTGTGGTAACTTTTGAGAAGAGGAAATGTGTTAATTTGAATGTTTAGATTGTCATTTTTAGGTAAAACATAAATGAAGGTTGTTCTGTAGACTGTAAATGGAGATTACAAAAGCAAGACTTCAAGCCTCCTATAAACAGAGTGGGGGTATTGTATCCTAGTATGAAAATCATTTCCTACTTCAAAACTGTCACAAACACTGTAGCAGTCTGTCACTCTGCCAGTTTGTTTTGTGGATGGAAAAACCTGAGTTTCTGGAATAATAAGCCTTGCCACCTTTATCTAACACTGGCTGACTCAGCTGAAACTGAAAAGGTCTGGGAAATGCACCTTATATTTTTTTTAATGTATCTTATGAGATTTTGATTGGTCTTCACAACCAAATAGCACACTTCTCTATAGTACTATAAGAGATGTTTGGCATCAGGAGTAGATAATATTCAACTTGAAATATGTAAATAATGAGATATAAAGATTTTATAAGTGGTATAATCCAGTAGGCTTGATTAAGTGGTCAAATCCCATATAATTGGTGTATTAGATAATTGAGCTATCATTATTCATTGACAAAGGCAAATTTTTTGTTAAAAATGAGTGTTTTATGCCAAATTTTAGGGATCTGGCAATTTAGGGCCTTATTTAGAGATTTTTACATTGACATTATGTCAATGCTTTCATTGCACATAACTTTTGCTGACTGAAGTTTTATTTTTATGAAGTTTACAAGTTCTCCTAAGTAGTTAGGGGAACTTAAAACTAATGGTCTGTCCAAGTATCATGAGCCCTCAAGTAGTTTGCCGATTTGGTTAACCAAGTGGATCGTCTTTGCCCTCCAACCTACAGGCTATTAAGTTCAAATATTATGGATGTTTGTGAATGTCTTAAGGTGATAGATAGTTTTCATTATCTGATGTGAGATTAGCACTCTGCTAATTGGAGATCTAAAGTGGCTTGTAAAAGCAGTATTTTTGATGTTTGAGGAGTATGAAATTTCATGGAAAAAGTACTCTTTTTCATGGTATGAAAAAGAGTAGTTTGCTATATACAGTTAACTAGTAGTTTTGTTTTACAAATTTTAAGATATGCAAGGTGTGGCAATAACATTCCTAGAATGACTTTTAATCTTTGGTAGTGGGTTGCCCAGCATTATGATCTAATATAGATCATAATGGGTTCCAAATCTCTGCTTATATCAAAGCAATTTTAGTGGGTAGCTGATTTTCATTATTTGCTGTGAGACCACCATCCTACTTACCAGAATCCTGAAAGAATTCTGTTTGGTCTGTAGACTAAGATTCCTCAGTTATTTAACTCTTAGCCTATCCATGGTAACAGTTATGTTCTAGGCTACCAGTCCTAGAACATAACACCAGAGGACTGAGAGAGTCCTCTGGTGCTCATTATAACCATTACTCACTATATCAGTGATGATTAAATCTACTTCCTATTTTTTTAAGTTCTCAATAACTCGATAAAAGAATAGATAAGAAAAGATTGCTTACATATGGCATTAATTTGCCATATGTGGCAAATTGTGACCTTTTGTGTATGTTTGGTCAGATAAAAAAAAAAAAAAAGATGAAAGTATTTTCTCTCTTCTCTTCTCTTCTTCTCTTCTGTCTAAGACGGGTTGAGTCTTCTCTTGAGCAGGATCTTCCAGTCTTCTCTATTCCTTGCTGTTCGAAAAAGTTCCTTATATGTTCTGCATCCCAAGATGTTCTTTATTAATTTCAGCCAGGTAATTCTTGGTCTTCCGGGTCTTCTTTTTTCAGTTGGAAAAGTATTGATTAGGACATTAGGAAGTCTGTCTGCGTCCATGTGTACAGTGTGTCCAAACCATCTCAGTTGTTGTTTTCTAATTTTTTCTATTATTGTCTTTTTATACAATAGTTCTTGTCTGACTGTGATGTTTGTTTTCTTTTCTATCCAACTTGTTCTATTTATTTTTCTTAAGCATTTCATTTCAAATGCCAGCAGTTTTTTCTCCTCTCTGTTTTTTAACTGTCTGCGCTTCTGCTTCATAGATGACTGCTGGTATAATTATTGCTTCATATAATTTGATTTTGGCTTGCTTAGATATCTTGTTTGTTTTCCAGATTTTCTGTAATTTTCCCATGGTGGTCCATCCTATCGCTATTCTGTGTTTGATTGTTTTGAGTTCATCTATTGTTTCTGTTAGTTTTGATCCAAGGTATATGTTGATGTTGTATTAGATGAAAGATGAAAGTATTAGTATTACTAATACTAAAGTATTAGTATAGAAAGTATTAGTAATATAAGAAATGTATTAGATGAAAGATATACAAGATGTTGTATTAGATGAAAGTATTAGAGAAAAAAATAATATAATTACATACCTAGATATTATTTGTATGAATATGCTTGTGTAAACTACAATATGCTTAATATTAAACACAATTTATTTTTCTATCATTTTAAAACAATTAAAAACAGTGCTAATGAATAATAATCTTGATTTCCAGCCAACTATCGTTGCATACAAAATTGTCGCATCCAAGATGTTTAGCAATAGTTCGTCGATGTTTGTAAGGTCATACTTTCTAAATTTTTTGGTTTTGGTTATATTTTTTTACATATTTTTGACATGAAAACATCCTTATTCTTCTGCAATGTCGACACTATAATAAATTTAGTTTAATCTAATTTAGTTAAATAAATTTAGACTACAATAAATTTAGTTTAATCCTTTATCCAAGTGTAAGCAAACAAAGTTTGCACCTGAAGTATCTTCAGGACTGGGGTAACTCGTGGCAAAGGTGGACTGATTAGTACCCCATAATGAAAAGCACATCTTGCAGATATGTATAATGCTATGCATTATAGGAAGGGTCACTACCCAGACTGGTTTCGACCTTTATTGAAGTCTCTTCAGTGGGAGCCAGACCCAGGGGTGATACCAAGGTTGAAGCAATGCAGAAGTCATATTTCCATATATGAGTTGCCAAAAGGTGTCACACCTTATGATTAAATTACTCTGGATTAGAGAAGGATGTTGGAAGTTTTTTCACTTGGTTAGACTATAAATTATATATTTAGTTTAATCCTTTATCCAAGTGTAAGCAAACAAAGTTTGCACCTGAAGTATCTTCAAAACTTAGAATATTGGGAAATTACTCCTGAAGATACTTCAGGCGCAAACTTTGCTTACTTACACTTGGATAAAGGGTTAAACTAAATTTATTATAGAATAATTTTGACTTTTTTGCTAACCATAGACATGTTTCCAATGGAAGGGTTCATTTTTAAATGACTTTACAGTCATGACAGTGTTTGGGTAAAGTGAGGGAAGAGAACTAGAGGTTATACACTGGAAAACTTGGGTATTCCAAGAACTGCCTGAGCAATTAAGAATGTTTGCATATTTACTGAATTATGCTTGGCCAAAATTTGTATGGTATATCTTTATACCATACAAATCTTTACACCATTATAATAGTACACGTGTTATAAAAGTGAGCAGATGGGAATATGTGTAAATTAAAATCATTATGTTTTTTTGCTCATTACAGCCATGACTTGTTATTTCCATGGTTGTTATATAAAGTTAAACTGTAGTTGTGTTAATAATGGGAGAGTGGTTCTCTTCTCATTTAAAAAAAAAAAAAGATGATTGTTGGTTAGAACACTAAATTAGTGACAGACTTCATGGAAAGTTAGGCAGAAACTTAAACGAAACTATAATGAGTTTATCAGTGGTTTATGGGATGCAACAATACAAAGGCAAGTTGTTTTGACTGTTGGCAGTTTGAAGAGGATTTGGATGTGTAAAAGATGGAACACTCAGAACCAGTGAAAACTCAGAAAGCATATGGAATTTGATTTGGCCAATGTGGGTGTTTAAGCACATAAGTGAGGTAGAGCAATTAAATATGCCGAGACACAGTAGACAGAGACACAGAGAGATAATATTTATACTCTTTTTTGGAAGTAAAGAAATATACTACAGGCCATACCGCTTCCGAAGGTAGCGGGATATTAGTTTGCTGTTACTATGGCAACAGTGAAGTGTGTCGCATTTGCAACTAAGCACATGCGTAGAAAATCCCCTAAAAGCTGTCATTGCCTGAATCACACCATTCTATGTATAACATTACATTATGATTGCTAATATGAAATTGCACCACCAAGATGACTCTATATGACTATGTGCCTTTGGATTTTCTGGAATTAACTGATAGGCTGTAACAATGTAGATGTCATATAGTTTATTATAATAAACTGGCTTAAGATAAGCAGTGATTGCTTAAGCTATGAAGTGACCTTCACTTGTCACAATGCACATTTCCAAACATGACATATTTTATTACAATAATATATACATAAACACACTTATCCCTTTACAAAACGAAGGTTCTTTAACAACTGGTAAGGTTGTTGAAATGTGAGAGAGAGATCTTCATCATTGTTTACAGCAGTCATTACCTTATGTATCATAGGAATTTCGTTCTTTTGGAAGCAACTGTGCACTTTCTGATGAATTGCTGACATCGTAAAGCCATCGTATTTCATTGAACATGTGCGCTAGGTCTCTTCTTCCCCACCTTACGCAGTTGTCTGGTCATGGTCAGTTTCTGCTTCATGCAGTATACTGCCATCCTGCTTACACCTGTCAGTTCTGCTGTTTGCTTCACGATATTGCCTGCTGTCTCATCAGGATTTCTCATCCGTAAACAAGCATAAACGTTTAGTATGATGCATTTTTCAGAGGTTTGCCTTTGGGATGCATTACTAATTTAGGACTACCGCAAATGGGAATACAAGAGCCAACATCACCAGTTATCTCCATCATGTTTAAGGTAAAGTAAAGTCGGTTGTTGGAGACCATGTGATAGATAATTGCATTTTCCAAAAATAAGTTCCCTGTAACAATTTTATGGTATGAAACATATAATTCTAGCATCGGCACGTAAGGAAGTAGTAAAATAATTATATACAAAGTACCACATGATGTGATAATGTAAAAAATTTAAGGAACTGTTTTATGCAGCGTAAGCCTATAGTATAAATGGTAAGAAAAGCCAGAAATGTAGCTTATTCTGCTACTTCCAAGATAACCTGAAAAAGAGTGTAGTTTATTTAATGGTTTTAATTCACAACATGAGAATAGTAAGAAAATAATTAATATTTATTTACTTTTTTGCTGATATTTTGCTGGAATTATACCTAGCATCCTCAGAGCACACAAACAGTTTGTCACAGTAGGCACACAGCAACAGTTAGTTAATAGTGGGAACAGTTTAAAATTGTAAGAGCAATGCATGGAAACAAAGTCCTAATTGATGCCATCTATTGTTTAATAAAGAGAGAGTTAACTAGTATTAATTTGATCTTAAAATGACTCTCCCTGATTTTTGGCATATCGATACGTCCATTCTTGTTGAAATTCGGGAAATGCTTTAAAGCTGCTGCTAATTTCAAAAACAGTCTTTCTGACATTATCATGACTTATGTGTAACACTTTTATTTTTCTCCATCTGATCTTATGTGAAAGGATATCCAAGGCATAATCTGCCAATCTCAACTTGCCATAGCATCAGTGCCAAATGCAGTTTTTATGTTCTCCAAGTCGGATATCAACAGATCTTCCTGTTTGTCCACAGTAAGCCAGGTCACGAGTACAGGCCACTTCTTATACTCCTGGATGTGATAAAGGAGAGAGTTTGTCCTTAGGTATGGGTAAGGTTTGAAATTTAATATATGGTTTAAATGTGCTGAGGAGCTGATATTTATTAAGCACGCTGGATATCTTTTCAGATGTTTATCTTGAATATATGGGATAGTAACAGTTTTGTTGGTCTAGCATATCAGGTGAGGGACATTTAGTATTTTTTTTTTGTATTTTGGGGATTATAGCCATTTGCTAATAAAGTGTGGTGAAGGTAGGTGAGTTCAGTAGTAATTAGCATTATCATCAGAACAAACAGCTCTAGCTTTGTGAATTAGTGTTTTTAGGATGCCATATTGTTGAACTGGAATGTGGTAGAATTACTTGTGCAGATATCTTTTGTTATGTGTAGATTTTCTATAAATAATTCTATAAAAGAAAAAAAATGAACTATTTGGGAGACATATGACTAGTACTTTGAAAGGACAGACAATTAATTGATTCCTTTTCCTTTGGAATGTGAGTTTTAGGGTGTTGGCTATTTAAATGCACTAAAAATGTATCTAATGTGTCTAAACCATGTGGCCTAATGGTAAATATATCATAAGTAGCTTAGCAAAACCAAAAGTATTCTATGTAGTTGTCTAATGGAGGGGGGGGGGGAGAACCTATGGTTGTCCCATCTAGTTGTTTGTATATTTTCCCTTTCCATATTAAATAACCAGCATGTACTGTAAATTTTAATGATTCAAATATGATCATTCAAATCATTAAAATTCAAGGATCTTGGTTAATGCTACATTTAGTGAAAACTGAATAGCTGTATTTGCCATAAGATGCCCCCCTGTTTTGTACACATTTTTTAGGGAAAAAACTTTATCACTGAATATTATAATGAATTTATAGCATTTCAAATATAAAGTAATAAGTAGGTCTACTTTCAACAAATACCTATCCAAGTATTCAGTTCTGCCTCAAGTTCTGGCCATTTTGCAGTTCCACTTCATAGGTTATGTTTACTGTGAGTTGCTTTTTTTTTTTTAGATCCTCTTCCTGATTCCACCAAGTTCTTATCATTTTCTCAGTTGGGGGCGGCCCGAAATGTCTCTCTACAGACCTGTTTCCATGTTCTTTAGCATATTCAATCACACATGTAGCTTGAATGCAATACTGTAACAATGCCGACGTTTTTCAGCCATAATTTGCCAAGAAATTTAGAGAAAATTTAACGGCAGAAATTTATCACAACACCCGTGACAACAATTGGAAAGTTTAAATGCATAGGAAAACAGCTGTGATTGTTGATGACAGAGCATATGCATCCACTGAACTCTACGTAACCGGAATGCTCTCGCACACCGCAAGGAAGACATCGTAAGTCGGAACAGAGAAAATTTCCAGAAATGAAAATAATAAAAAACAGAGTATCGGCGTATAAGACACACCCTGTTTTTCAGACCTATTTTCAAAGAAAAAAATGCGTCTTATACACCGGCAAATATGGTAATATTGAAACTAAGCATTATGTCTGAACTTTTTAAAATAAGGATTTTTAATATACTTTTAAGTGAACAAAATTAATATTGGGGGAGGCTAGTAATTTAGCCAAAATGTTTAGCAAGTTTGTATGTAGGACTATTTATACTATCAACTATTGGGCTTAGGGTAATATGTTGTTAGTGAGTTTTTGGCACTCTGTATATTCTAGGTGGCTTTACATGAAAAGGCTTGAATTTGTTAACAGTTTTTTTAGTACTGTAAATTTAAATTATTCAAATTTGCAGTACATGCTGGTTATTTGAATAATTCAAATATGTCTGGTGTGGGAATGTGACTAATAAATCAAGGGTCTTGGTTAGAAGTAGGTTAAGTTAGAATATTATGAAAGACCTTGACATTGTTAACATCAGGAATGTGTTTGCAGAGCTAATTTCAGGTGATATGGTCACCTAAACAGAATGGGAGAGGAAAGATTAGCAAAACAAGTGTTTTTTTCCCCTAGGATGGCAGGAAAAACATCCAGAGAAAGACGAGATCTAGATGGTCTGATACAGTAAAAAGTGCCTTAGAAGAGATAAATATATGATCTGATAGTATTGGAATGTTGACAGATAACAAGTTAATTTGGAGGATATTTTCAAAAGGAAGTTAGTAACGATGTGGTCTTTTTTTTTTTTTTTTTAGTACTATTATAATATTCTGTATACACTCTGAGGGTATATGTCAAGAATTTGATGATGATGTAGATCTTGGTTAAAGGTACCTTAGTAATTAAAGGTAGTGTGCTTAATTTCCTAATTTTAAAAGTTTTAATATTTTTCTTCAATGCACAGAACAATGGCAGGCGATTTTGATGTACGATTATCTTTGCTGCAGCATGTGTGAAATGTATGACCTTTTGCAGAATGAGAGATTTATGGAAGAAGAACAGAATTGGAGAACATGTTTGTCATAAGTGTTTCATGACCAAATGCCAGAACTGTGAAGAGAGTAAGACGAATGATAATTAATAATGACAACACAAGAATTCTTCTTACAAGAAGGATAATGATGAGTGGAAAGACAAAATGTGTGATAATGTGATTGGCATAGTTATCATTATTACAAGTGGTATGAGTGACTCTATGAATGACATGGTGTAAAATTAAGAGAATAACAAAATAGTAATGGAAAAGATAGCACACTTATGTGGTTCTCCCCAATACAATGGAAAAAAGCAATTGTGATTCCTATCTTTAAAAAAGGTAATAGAGATGACCCTAAAAACTATAGAGGTATCAGTATACTAAATTCCTGTTACAAAATATATAGCAGAATCTTAAATAGCAAACTAATGAAATATTCCGAAAACTTTATTTTAGAAGCACAGAATGGATTTAGAAAAGGAAGATCATGTATAGACCAGGCCTTTTGCCTAAAATTAATAATAGAGAAAAGAAGAGAATACAATGTAGAAACACATATTGCATTTATTGACTTTGAAAAAGCATTTGACAAAGTTAAAAGAAACATATTATTTAACATATTAAAAGAAAGACAAATACCAAATAATATCCTAAAAGCTATCACAAGTATATATGAAAATAATCAAATACAAATAAGATTAAATCACGAGCTATCATATACGAGAGAGATAAACCAAGGGATCCGACAGGGATGTCCCCTCTCAGCAACTCTTTTTAATATCTACTTAAATGAAATAATAATAAAATGGAATAAAAATTTACATCAAGGAATTAAACTTTCTCCAACATTAAACTTAAACACTCTCCTCTTTGCCAACAACCAAATGATAATTACAAATTCTGAAGATAAACTACAGAAAGCTATTTTAGATCTAAATGAGATATCCAAAGATTATGGTATGATAATATCAACAGAAAAATCAAAAACTATGGCCTTTAAAGGACAAGATCCAGAAAGAACTAAAATAGTAATAGATAACAAGATCTTAGAACAGATGAATTCATTTAACTACCTAGGATGTACGATCACATATGAAAATGAAAAAGATATAAACGTAAAAATTGCAAAATATTTAAAAATAACAGGTGTAATTAACTCTATATTTAAACCAAACCTAGTTCAAAAACAAACCAGGCTAAAAGTATACAATACATTAGCCTTACCGGTCTTAATGTATGGAAGCGAAATCTGGACAATAAAACAAAAAGAAAAACAAAGATTAACAACAGCAGAAATGAAGTTTATGAGAAAAACTGCAAAGTATACCCCATTTGATCACAAAAGAAACGAAGACATTATGAAAGAATTAAACCAAGAACCAGTAATAGAAAAAATTAAAAAATATAAACATAAATGGATGGAACACATTTAAAGAATGAAAACAGAAAGATTACCAAAACAAGCCTTAAAATACAAGCCATTAGGAAAAAGAAAACCAGGATGTCCTCTTAAATGATTCAACGATGACTTCTAAGGACGGAACAGGCCATGCTAGGCCTAAATCCTTGATATGCATGATTATGATGATGATGAAAATGTAAGTTTATGCACTTTGGATCGAAAATTGAAAAGGTTGCACACACACACATATCATGTTGATGGTACTGGATTACAGGAAATTTGATGCGGCTGTGGACTTGGGGATAATGGTGGACAATGAGTTGAAGTTCAGAGGGCATATTGCAAAAGTTGGTAAAATAGCTTCAAGGATTACTTGGATGTTGAAAAATACACTAACAAGTAAAGATAGGGAAGTGTATTTTTCAACATCCAAGTAATCCTTGAAGCTATTTTACCAACTTTTTCAGTCATCTAGGTTTATTGGGTATCAGGAGGCTGTAATGAGGATTCAGAGAGAAGTGACCGAGCCATTGACATGCCTGTTAAAAGTATGTGGGTTACAAAGTTTAGTTATTGTTTTTATTTGTTATTGTTTTCATGTGCCCCCCCCCCCCCCCACCCCCCCCAATTTTTCTTCAACTGTCCCTTAGGATTGTTAAGCCTTCCTAATGAGGGATTTTTAAGTATGCATTTTATGACTGTAAATTCGTGTGTATTCATGGGCTGGTTTGCCTGTTCTGAGGGACAAAAAACCTGAGTTTCCGAGGTGTAAAACCCTCTACCTCTGTATGACACCGGCTAACTTAAGTTTAGTCGAAAGGTTCTAGATAAAGATAAAGGTTCTTCTCGTCATGGACAGGAATTGAACCCAGATCTTTCCGACCAATGGGCTTTGTCTATATCAACTGAACTAGAGAGACTCTACAAAGTTTAGTTGATAGGTAGAAAAGAGTGGGACATGATGGAAACTTTGAAGATATTAAAGGAGCTTTATGAAATAAAACTCCTTTAATATCTTAAAGGAAAGTTTTCAATATATGACAAATGGTCAGAGAACTAAGGGTTATTCATAGAAGTTGTATAAGAGTGTGGTTAGTTGGGGTGTGCAGGCTAGATTTTTTTTGCATGGAGAGTGGTGAACGGATTGCCAGAATTAGTTGTGAGTGCCCTGACTGAATGAGTTTAAGGAGAGGTATGATATGTTTTATGTCTATAAACATTAGTGTGGGTCTCCCACGATGAGTCTCTGGACTCCATGGAGATACTGTATAATAATAAAGATGCCTCTTTAGTTTTTTATAATTATTATATTCACAGTTGTCATTTAATTTCATTCTAATTATTTATGTGTACTCTTACCTATGGAAGGTTGTAAACTTTTCATAATTGAGAGTACATTAGCACCCTGTAGGCTGAGATTTTAAAAAAAAATTTATTTTATTATTTTTTGTATTTTTTATTTATTTTTTTAGACATAATCTGGGAACCCTCTCTAGTGACTAGACATGAAACTTTTTTCAAGCCACTTCAGGTCCTCTATCTCCATGTGTTCTGCGACAAATGACTAGTCATTTTGAAAAAACGAGATCGTTGGGAGTTAGACCTTGCAGAGGTCACAAATCAAGGAGCAGGCTATGAATAACAGCAGTGGTTTCTGCAGTGCATGTGCTGTATCACGAGACATGAATGTGCCTTACACAACTATCTGGAAAATTTTATGGAAGATTCTGCATTTCTGCCCATTCAAGATGACCCTAAAATAGGAGTTGTACCTGCAGGACTTTGAAAGTTGACTGACATTTGCTTTAACTTTCCTTGCTTGAGTTTAGTTGGATGGTTGTGGATGATTTTATTGGGAGATGAGGCTCGCTTTCACCTGAATGGAGC
Organism: Typopeltis vanoorti; assembly: GCF_054136105.1. Taxonomy (NCBI): domain Eukaryota; kingdom Metazoa; phylum Arthropoda; class Arachnida; order Uropygi; family Thelyphonidae; genus Typopeltis; species Typopeltis vanoorti. The sequence continues at coordinate 30,514,415 of NC_143562.1, read as the reverse complement.
TGTGAATAACCACGTTTGCCAGATATGGGCTACACAAAACCCACATGCAACAGTTACGTCGTTGTTTTCTTAAATATTTTACCTCTATTGTTCTCCTTGTGCCTACTGAGATCTGGCTTCTAAACTGACTTTCTGGGACCGTTTCTCTCTTCGAGCTCTGACGAAATTTATTTGTTTATGCTGTGCCAGTCAGAACTCTAGGATATAAATTCTTATCCAAAGAAACTTTCTCAGAATTCAAGTAATACCTTATATAGATTAAGTAGTTAGGTAGATTGAGATCTCAGTATACAGTCATGGTCTTAACAATCTTAAATTCCTCTAAACATAAGTTCAATATTTTCGTGAGTGGTAACATTCAATTTCTTACTCAGACAAACTCAGGTATACATGGGAAAACATATTTATTATTTACCTAAGAACATTACAATTTAAACAACACATATAATCAAGCAAATTGAGGTTAATACTAAAATACAAGTAAAGCAGGGTAATAATAATCAAACAGACTCATGAGAATCTTATGTTCATCTATATCACAAACATGGATGTTGGTATTAAACTAGATTACTGCTACAAATGACCCATGCACATTAAACTTGGTCTAGACAACTTATGAACGTAGACTACCAGTCCAATTCGATTAACATAACATACGAAATTGTCTTAAAAAATCTCTCTCTCTTCTTTTCTAAACTCTGCAGCTCCCTAGACATTTCAGTCAACAAACCATTTAAGGATCATTTGAAGAGGAATATGAGTCCTGGTTATTGTCTAACACCTTCCTTTGAAATATCTTCTGGTAAGATTACGTGCATTCTTCAACTCCTTGGAGAATAGGTGTCAACTTCTTGGAAAAACAATACAAGAAGATTAGTGAAGCACTTATTTAAGTGCTGCATTAAATGGCACAAAGAACAATGTTTGTAGGAAAACAAGTACATCAAGAACTGCAAGTCAAAAATGTTTTAGACTCTGACACTATACAGAAAAAGTGAAATGTAATATGTACATGTGCTTAAGTGTTTTCTATTTTTTTGGTGATTGTCAAATTCTGTTCAGGTGTATACTGAAAATAAGTGCATCTTACAACAGATGGTATCCTAGAATCAAAGAAACATGATTAAAGATACCAAGCAATTTTATAAACTTGGTTTTTAATCCTTTTTCCCAAGTAAGCAAACAAACAAATAAGTCAAGTTTGCGCCTGAACATAGTTCAGGTCTGAGGCAACTCGTAGTAAAGGTGGAGTAAGCTCTGATCACTTTCCTTGGTATTTCCCCTAATGCAAAGCACATCCCCTTGTGGAGATGTATGATGCTATGCATTAAAGACAAGGGCCACTGCCCAGACCAGTTTCGACCTTTATTGAGGTCTCATCAGTGGGGGAGGCAGACCCAAAAATGCCAAGGTTGAAGTAATGCAGAGCTTATAAATTTTACCTAAAACAAGTTGCGCAAGGTGCTTTGACCTTATTGAATAAAAATCTCAGGATGAGAGAAAGATGTAGAAAGTTTTTTACCTTGGGTATACTATATGTTAAAGATACCAAGCAATTTTATAAACTTGGTTTTTAATTCTTTTTCCCAAGTAAGCAAACAGACAAGTAAGTCAAGTTTGCGTCTGAACATAGTTCATGTCTAAAGCAACTCGTGGTAAAGGTGGAGTAAACTCTGATAACTTTCCTTAGTATTTCCCCTAATGCAAGCTTACTCCTAAGCTTACTCTACCTTTACCACGAGTTGCCTCAGACTTGAACTATGTTCAGGTGCAAACTTGACTTACTTGTCTGTTTGCTTACTTGGGAAAAAGAATTAAAAACCAAGTTTATAAAAATTGCTTGGTATCTTTAACATATAGTATACCCAAGGTAAAAAACTTTCTACATCTTTCTCTCATCCTGAGATTTTTATTCAGTAAGGTCAAAGCACCTCGTGGCGACTTGTTTAGGTAAAATTTATAAGCTCTGCATTACTTCAACCTTGGCATTTTTGGGTTTGGCTCCCACTGAAGAGACCTCAATAAAGGTCGAAACCGGTCTGGGTAGTGGCCCTTGCCTTTAATGCATAGCATCATACATCTCCGCAAGGGGATGTGCTTTGCATTAGGGGAAATATTAAGAAAAGTGATCAGAGCTTACTCCACCTTTACCATGAGTTGCCTCAGACCTGAACTGTGTTCAGGCACAAACTTGACTTACTTGTCTGTTTGCTTACTTGGGAAAAAGGATTAAAAACCAAGTTTATAAAATTACTTGGTATCTTTAATCATGTTTCTTTGATTATCTGTTGTAAGATGCACTTATTTTCAGTATATACCTGAACAGAATTTGACAATCACCAAAAAATAGAAAACACTTAAGCACATGCATATTACACTCCATACATGTACATATTACATTTCACTTTTTCTGTATAGTGCCAGAGTCTAAAACTTTTTCGACTTGCAGTTCTTGATGTACTTGTTTTCCTACAAACATTGTTCTTTGTGCCATTTAATGCAGCACTTAAATTAGTGCTTCACTAATCTTCTTGGTATTGTTTTCCAAGGAGTTGAAGAATGGGCATAATCTTACCAGAAGATATCAAAGGAAGGTGTTAGACAATAACCAGGACTTATATTCCTCTTCAAATGATCCTTAAATGGTTTGTTGACTGAAATGTCTAGGGAGCTGCAGTTGATTGGTCTTCATAACACCAGGAATAATAACTAGGTCACAGCACTTTTTGGCAAGCTTATTTTTTAGCTTTTCAGATAAATGTTCATGAAATGCACCAAGAAATAACCAACTAGGTAGGTTATGTACAGATCCTGGACATCTATTCAGGACAACTTTATCTACTTTTCCATAAGCTCAGCTGTCATCTATCCTTTTTTGTGCATGTGTAACATCTTTGGGAAAAATCTCATTCTTAGTAGGCTTATATGTTGATTCTCCAGCATTGTATATGGTTTAAGGAAATTAATAATGTAGACTTGATAATAACTAAAAATATTTAATTATTAATTCCTTTGTTTCATCGAAGTTAAATTGGCATCTCTTCTGGGATTCAACACATGCACATCGGCACACTTCGGTAACAAAGATGGAACAGGAGAGATTCAGAAAGACCTAAGTTCTTATAATTATACCACCTATTGGCTTTGGTTGGGTGTTCTTGGCTGTTGGATTCACTGTCTTCTGATGATGAGGATTTCTCATATTAGGGGAAATTTGATACAACTGTATTTGTTTAGGTTAGAATAAAGCTGCAGCAGATTCGAGGAAAAGTCTCTTGATTGAACTTAAATTTGCTTCAGTAGAGCAAGGTGGCTTTTTTCCACTGGATCCTGTTCCAGGTACCCAGGGCATGGTCTGCTAATCCTGAGCAGCCATAATGGTTGAAATGGATGTAATCCTGGTGCTCTGATATACGGATGTTAGTTGTCCTACCTTTTGTCCACAATATGAAAAGTTGCAGCTGCAGGATACCTGGTACATTCCAGGTTAAATTCAGAGGTTGTAACTGGTTTTTTCGGTAGCAGATAAGGGTTGCTAGCTTTTTTATGCAGTTTATAAATGATCACAAGATTGTTCTTAAGATCTGGGCCACCTTTTATGAGATACTACGAATATAGGGAATGGTGATGGATTTCTTGTAATCTATGTAGCTGGACACCTTACACACACTTTCCTATCCCATTTGAACAGTCAACATCCAAGGATCCAATTTTCAACAGAAATGGAAAGTAACAATGGTCTGCCCTTCCTAGACACCCTAGTTACAAGACAACCAAATTGATCCTAGACCTTCACAATTTACAGAAAACCCACAAACGCAGGTTAATACATCCATCAAGTCATCTCCCCCCCCCATCATCACCAATTTGGAACTATAAAAACCTTAGACCTCTTGGCAAAATTATTTTGCTCAGTTAACATTGCACTCAACACAGAACTCGCCCACATACAAAACACTTTTTTGGCCAATGGCTGCACCTCCCACCAAATAAAGATAATTTAAGCACCACACAACCCCCTTTCCTCTTTCCAAATTGATTACACCAAATCCTATATTCGTAGTATCCCATAAAAGGTGGCCAAGATCTTAAAAAAGCACAATCTTGTGACCACTTACAAACTGCACAAAAAGCTAGCAACCCTTATCTGCTCCCCAACCATAACTGGTCTTCTGGGGAGCAGATATGGGATTTACCCAGAGTGTACCAGGTATCCTGCAACTGCAACCCTTCATATTATGGACAAAAGATAGGACAGCCATCATCCATATATCAGAGCACCAGGATTACATCCATTTCCACCGCTATGACTGCTCAGGATTAGCTGACCATACCCAGCACAGGATCCAGTGGAAAAAAGTCACCTTGCTCTACCAAAGCAAATTTAAGTTCAAGTGGCTTTTTCTCAAATCTGACTGCAGCTCTTACCATCTATCCCATCCTAAACAAATATGGTTGTATCAAACTGCCTTTAATATGCAAAACCCTCATCAGCAGATGTTGAAAGTTTTTCTCCACTTGGTTAGACTTCTTCTTCTTCTTCTGCAACTTCTCCCACTTAAGTGGGGTCACTGTTGATAATGAGTCTCCTCTACACCTTCCTGTCTTGGGCTGTCACCACATCCAAGTTCTTCATCCTCAAGTCCTCTTCTACCAGCTCCCTCCATCTCTTCTTTGGCCACCCACGCTTCCTCCTTCCTTGCACATCCATCTGCATGACCCTTCTTCCCACATATTCGTCCTCCCTCCTCATCACATGACCAAACCATCTCAACCTTGCCTCCTGTATTTTCACTCCTAAGTTCGTAACTTTCACTGTTCCCCTGACATAGTCATTTCTCAGACGATCCTTTCTGGTCACACCACACATCCACCTAAGCATTCTCATCTCTGCTACTTCCATCCTGCTGATGTTATTTTTCCTCAGGGCCACAGTTTCTATAGCATATGTCATAGCTGGCCTCACTACTGTCCTATAAATTTTGCCTTTCAGATTGATCGGCACCCTCTTATTGCATAACACTCCAGCCATCTCCCTCCAGTTCCTCCAACCCGCTTGTATCCTGCATCCCACTTCCTTCTCAGCTCCTCCATCTTCTTCCACTGTTGAACTTAAGTATCTAAAGTCTCTCACCTTCCTGATGACATTTCCTTCCAGCTCCAGATCTGTCTCCTGGCCGCCGCCACCCACTGTGCAACACATATACTCTGTCTTACTTCTGCTCAGTCTCATACCTCTCTCTTCCAGTACTTTTCTCCATCTTTCCAGTTTAGTTCCCGCTTCTTCTTTTGAATCTACACACAGCAAGATGTCATCTGCATACAACATTGTCCAAGGTGCATCTTCTCTCACCTCCTCTGTTACCACCTCCATCACAATATTAAACAGAAACGGACTTAATGCTGACACCCTTGATGCAAGCCAACTGTTACTTGAAAACTTTCTGTCTGTCCCAAACAGGTCCGAACACTTGTCTTCACATTTCTGTACATTTCCCACACCAACCTGACATATTTCTCTGGCACCTTCTTCTCCCTCAGACACCTCCAGACTTCTTGCCTTGGCACTCTATCGTATGCTTTCTACAGATCAATAAATACCAGATGTTGCTCCCTTTGTTTCTCTCGATATTTTTCCATCATCTGTCGTAACCCAAAGATAGCATCTGTTGTTGATCTACCAGGCATGAAACCAAATTGTTCCTTTGCAATCCCCACCTCCTTCCTCAATCTACCATCAAGAACCCTTTCTAGGATCTTCATTGTGTGGGACATCAACTTTATTCCTCTGTAATTTTTACAGTCTTGTGCATCCCCTTTACCCTTGTAGATGGGAACAAGAGTACTCTCCCTCCATTCCTCGCGTATATTTTCCTGATGGCAAACTTTCATGAACAGGTCCCACAGCAGGTTAATTCCCTCTTCCCCCAGTGCCTTCCATGCCTCCACTGGAATTCTGTCGGGGCCCACCGATTTTCCATTCCTCATCCTCTTCTTGGCCTCCGTCACTTCCATTCTACTGATGTTCTGCACCATCCCCTCAGAAGGCTGCCCATCTCCTCTGTGAGTCCTTGCATTTTCCTCATTCAAAAGTCCCTCAAAGTATATTTTCCATCTGGTTCTTATGTCCACACCCCTCCATAATACTCTTCCTTCAGCATCTTTGATCTGCCTCACATGTAAGATGTCCTTTGCTGCTTTATTTCTACATTTCGCTAGTTGGTAAATTTTTCTCTGTCCTTCCTTTGTTTCTAATCGATCATACAGATCTTGATATGCCATGGCCTTCACCTGTGCCACAACTCTCTTGGCTTCTTGCTTTCTCTCTTTGTACACCTCTGTCCTCTTCCACTCTTGACTCATCCCACTTCTGCTTTGCCTTCCTCTTAGCTGTCACTGCCACTTGTACATCATTATTCCACCACCAACTCTCCTTCTGCTCTAAAAATCTTTCCAGATGTCTCACCCAGCACCTCGATTGCACAGCTCAGGATTACTTTTGAATTATGTTTCCACCAATCTTGTACACTTTCCAGTCCATCCGAAATCCTCTCTAACACCCTCTCCCTAAAACGATTCCTCACACTCTCCTCTTTTAAGCGAAACCACTTAATTGTCTTCATCCCATGGCATCCAGAAGTTCTTATCTTCGATCTTATTTTAAAGTCTGCGCACAGCAGTCGGTGTTGTTGTGCTACTTGATCTGTTGGAATTACTTTACAATTTGTCACAACCTTAAGATGTTTTCTTCTAGTCAAAATGTAGTCAATTTGTGAGCTTTTGTTACCACTCCTAAATGTTATCAAATGTTCTTCCCTCTTGTAGAAAAACGAGTTCACAATTGCCAGATCAAACGCTACTGCAAAGTCCACAACCCTCTCTCCTTCCTGGTTCATCATTCCCACTCCGTGGCCACCATGCACCCTTTCACAGTCTCAATTCTGTCTTCCTGTGTGCCCGTTCAAGTCTCCTCCGACAATCACCATCTCATTTTCTTCCAATTCCCTCATTTCTTCATCTAACACGTTCCATAACTCATCTTTTTCCTCTGCTGTACAACCAACTTGTGGGGCACATACACATAATACGACCACCCGCTCTTCTCCAAGACCCAATTTCATTCGCATGATCCTGTCGTTCCTTCTACCCACGTCCAGTACTTCACCCTTCATTCTGCCACACACCACAATTCCTACACCATTTCTTCCCTCGTTATTCGCTCCAGAGTAGAACAATTTATATCCATCTCGCAGTTCCTTTGCCTTTCCACCTTGTCTCCTGCACACATAAAATGTTCAACTTCCTCTTCCTCATCATATCTGCCACCTCTCTTCCCCTTCCAGTCATGCTTCCAACATTCAGTGTTCCCACTCGCAACATCTTCTCCACCTGCTGGGCTCGCTTCTTTAACCGCACCTGCCCTTGATGCGGTAGCCCTCGTCCACTTCTCGCAGCTGTAGGGCGATGTGGCTGCGCGTTGCTTAAGGGGTATGCCCTAGCCCTTATATCATTTTCTCTTTGACTCATAATCATAGTTTGAGTTGGCACTGAAGTTTTCCAACCGGATGCCCTTCCTGACATCAACCCTCGCATTTATCCGGGCTTGGAACCGGCACCTACTGAGGCTAGCTTGTCTCCTTCGGTGGCTGCATAAGACGAAATGACTTAGCAAGATAGGAAAGACTCACCCCTAGCCCTCAAATACTCTAATAGCATCAGGGAGAAGGAGCAAGGAGAGGAGAAAGAGCAAAGAAAGAAGAGGAGGGACCAGTCTACAGAATAATATAACAGATATATATTACATGAAGTAAGGCGTGGTCCAGCATCAGGTACCTCGGGTTTGCCATGCCCGTACTCACTAAAGTGAGCCCTTGAGGTTAAATAAAAAATAAATAGAAATAAAATTTAGATCAAATAGAGCATGTATTTGCTAAACTGTGTTACAGGTTAGTATAAGTAAGCCATCTGAAGTAAATAATGAATGAATGAATATTTTATAATATTTGATTGTGCCCATAAAGTGGATTTTGTTAGGAATACCAGATTTAGTGTTTCATTGAATATATATATATATATTTATGAAATAGAATATTTTTAGTGTTTAATAAAAATAATTAATATTCTTATTTAAACATTTTTAGATAAGTGTACAACAGCTGCTTCTGCTGTAGAAAATATAGCAGATGCTGTCACTCATGCCAGATTTGTAGGAACAGACCCTGCTTCTGATGAAGTTGTGCTTATGAAAATTTTGCAAGTTCTGCGGGTTCTTCTTCTTACACCTGTAGGATCTTTATTAAGCAATGAATCTGTCTGTGAAATAATGCAGTCATGTTTCCGCATTTGCTTTGAAATGAGACTTAGTGGTAGGTTACATTTTAAAATTATTTTATTTAATCTTTTCAAAATTTCATTAATATTTCTGTATTATAACTGTAAAGAATTTCTAATGAAGGTAGCAAATAATTACCAACAACAGATTGAAGGGCAGTTACCTACTGCCTTATTTTGGAAGAAATTAAAAAAAAAGTTTCAAGATTTTTGTTTTATTTCTTCCAAAAAAAAAAAAAAAAAAAAAATCATAACTCCCCCCCCCCCTAAATACCAACCTTAAAATGAATGTTAAAGAGTGGAGCGATTGAGACTTACAAACCTCTGAAAGAGTCATACAGGATTTTACTAGATGGAATTTTTCATTTTATGGAAGGTGGGGAAAGGATGAGAGAGCATCCTTGGAAGTTGAGAATGAATGCTGTCAAGAGGGGGTGGGTGAGAGCTAGATTTTTCTCTCATAGAGTGGTGCATGCTTGGACTGGATTGCCATTTGATGCTGTGTATGCAAGTAGCATGAATGAATTCAGGAACATATATGACAGTTGGTGTGGTTAGTATATGGCCTCCCTCAACGAGTCCCTGATTCCCTGGAGGTCTCTCTTAATAATAATAACAATAATAATATTATTATTATCATCTATTCCTGTCTCTTACACATAGGAGGAATGTAATGGTTTGTTATTGTATATTGTAGTTGTCAGATATTAATACATTTAGTGTTCAAACTGTATTCCTCTCCTTCACATTTCAGATATGGAATACTTGTGTCATATCAGTTTGATAGATTACCACATGATAAGTTGGTCAGAGGATGGGAATAGATGGTATATTGGATGGATCAGAGATTGGCTTTCTGAACGATACTAGCAGGTTGTGTATGATGGAGCAGTGTCTCAAAAAAGGAGAGTAACCAGTGGCATGCCCCAAGTGGCCTGACTGGGGATCTTCAGTTATTTGCTGATGATGCAAAGTTAGGAAGAATTATAAGTAACACTGCTGATATTAATTCCCTTCAGGAAGTTTTGAATAGACTTTTTACTTGAACAAAAGAGTAGGGTTGTAGTTTTAATATCAATAAGTGTGAGGTGTTGCATTTTGGAGTGCAGAAATATAAGGCTGTATACTATATCGATGGTTCTGTACTGCAAAAAGTGGATGAGATTAGAGATTTGGGAATGATGGTTGACAGTAGACTGAAGTTTAGAGGGCATATTGTTAGTGTTTCAAAGGCTGCACATCATAGTGCTGCTATAAGAAGTACTCTAACATGTAAGAATAAGGAAGTGGTTGTGCCACTGTATAAGGTCAGACCACACTTGGACTATTGTGCTCAGATCTGGTCACCTGGTTTTCAATGTGATGTGGAGACATTGGAGAGGGTCCAGAGGTGAGTGACTAAATGTTATATTTCCTACTTTTCTTACATTTACTTTATTTATTTTATACTGTTAACTTTCTTTCCTTATATGCTCTGTAAGCTGTTTATTCTCTACTAAATTCTTTCCCCCTTTTTAATAAGCAGTCCTATTGGCCTCCCTATAGTTTAATCACACAACATTCTGATAGAGTTCACCGATAAGCATTAACAAAATTTATATTATAACTGTGCCAGCTAATACCTAGGATAGATGGGACTCTTACCCAGGATGGCTCTCTCAGAATGATACATGATGATTAGACTAAAATAAACTTTACATCTCTGTTCACTAATCTCGTTCATACAGTCGTGGCTCGCTTTATTTATTCATACACGTGGGTTCATCCCGCTAAGTTCGTCAATGTTTTATGAACGGCTGTTTGACTTCACAAGATAAAAAACAGGTCAGGCAGGTACTTAAAAGAAACATTTTAATAAACTTGATAAATTATACAAGTAAGCATTGCTAACATAATATCTGAAATATTCTCAAGTAAAGTCATAGGTGCAATACTAATTCTTCTAAACACACAAATGAACTTGCTTAGACCACTACTATGAGCAATTTAACATTATTTCTTAGGCAACTGTCATTCCTTCTACACACACATGGTCATTAGTTATATTACTTTACACATTACTATTAGCTCATACAGAGATAAACCTGGCCTTGTTTGGCAGACAATTCTTAATTAAATGGGCCTGAGCCAAATCTTAGATAATCCTTAAAGTTCCATAATATTAGTCCATTTTACAAATTCTCTTAGGGGATCACATTCTTTTATAACTGGAATTCACAAAACAAAGGTCTACTTTACTGTCCCTGACTGGATGCTATGTCCTTCTTCTTGCCTTGTCTGGTCATCAAGGCTTCCTCGTTCTGCTTACTATTTGATTACCTTCGATCAGCTATACGAATGGAATCTCAACGGGAAAGAAAGGATATGGCACGGGAACATCGCCTGCAATGGACGGCATCTGCTTGGTTCCTCCATCGCACGACAATGCACAGCTATCCTAGTCCAAGGAAATAGCTTGGCCCATTCCAAACGCTGCGACAGATGAACCAATGCCTTCCACGGCCAGCCAGGAACTTCTCCGACAGAGCGGACTGGACCTATGTCCAAGAGAGGTCAGGAACCAGGAACCCAAAAAAAGCCTTGCATGGGGTTTGCATGGCCTTTTTGTTTTCTTTCTCTTCTCGGTATTTCTCGGCCATCGCGATGCCCGCCAATGCGATCACGTGGATTTACGTCATTGTATTCAGCTCCCTCTATTTCATCGCACGTGCACTTGTTTTGCTCTTCTTGGAAAGCACCTTAGTTGCTCTTTCCAGTAACTACCTCCCCCCCCCTTTTGTATGCGTAACACAGGACGGTTAAAAGTGACCCTTGAACTCTGGCTCACAGGCTTTGCTACTTTAGTACATGAAATGGGGCTCTTAAGTAGATTTTAACAGCTTACATTGATGTCTATATCTGGCCCACACGCATTACAGATTATATCTTACAAACATTATTATACTATTTTATACAATTCCTTGTTCTTAAATTGATTTGTATTCATAAAGTTATCTTTTTATTCTATTGCCAACATTCCACATTCTCTGCCTAGGTTAAATTAAAGTTGTGTCCTGAATAATACATGTTAAAGCATTTCTTAGTTTATTCCAGACACAACATAAGACAATGTCAGGAGGAAGCGAGGTGATATGATAGAGACATTTAAGTCAGTGTGAGGATTTTATCAGATTAATACAGAGGGGATTATAAAAAGAGTAGAAAGTGAGAGGGGAAGAACCAGAGGTAATTCCTGGAAGTTATGTGTGGTGAAGAGGGGTGTGAGAAGTAGATTTTTTACATGGAGAATTGTCAGTGAATACAACACATTACCAGAATGTGTTGTTAATGCAAGGAGTGTTAAGGATTTTAAGATTCTGTATGATAAATATATTGTTAGTTGAATGAACCTTCCACAATGAGTCTGTTGACTACATGGAGGGTGTAATAATAATATTGTGTACATATATATGAGATGCTTATGTCTTATTTGTTTCAGTATTGGAATATCATGACATAATAATAATAACAAACTATAAGTTTGTTATTATTATGCCTACTCATGCATAATATGAGTGGAAGGAGGACAAAATAATTTCATTATACAAGAGTGGAGTTGGGGTGCTTAAGGGTCAAAGCTGTATAACTGAGAGGAGACCTCCACATAGCCTTTAAAGGAATGCGGAGAACCGACCAGGGCTTCTGACCTAATGTCCAATCCTCACCTTCTCGTGGTGCACCCTGTTGGGTATCTACTTGGATACCGAACGAACGAGGATGGGCTGGCAATTTGGGATTTAGCCAACCAAATTGTATTCTTATTGGTTAAACCAAAATAAAAAACGATGGTACAACAACAGAATTTCATGCCAGTTGGGGCGTCGCCCGGTTAAACAAGGCCCCCGTTGTTTTCGGCAGGGAACCAGAACGAACAGCGAAAAGTCAGCTACTGGAACAAATCTGAAAACAAACCCCAACTCAACATCACCAGAGTTAAAGATCGGTACTATCAACATAAGAAGCCTGAATGGCAAAGAAATGGAGCTAGCTGAGGAATTAGATAAGTACCAGATCGACATAATAGGGGTGACTGAAACAAAAAAGACCAAAACTGGTGAGATCTTTCTGAGCAATAAATACAAAATGTTATATTCAGGCAATGACAATCAAGGAAAAGAAGGCGTATAGCCATAGTATTCAACACAAAATACGAGGCTAATCTTCTTGAATGGCAGTCAGTCTCAAGTAGAGTAATGTGGGCAAATATGAGAATGGGGAACTGGACAATGAGACTTATTTGTGCCTATGGTCCCACAGAAGGTTCTACTAAGGTAGAAGTGGAGGAATTTTTTGAGGCTTTAGAAAAAGCAACTGACACAATGAAAAATGAAAAGTTGGTCCTTGTTGGGGATCTAAATAGCAGAGTAGGAAATGATTGTGAGACATACAAAAATATTTTGGGAAAATTTGGAGAAAAGAGCAGAGCTAATAATAATGGCAAATATCTGTTGGATTTCTGCTGGACTGGTTATTACTAACACCGTGTTCCAACATAAAAATGTGCACAAATTCACATGGAGAGAAGAGGCTAGGAATAAGAAAAGTCTCATTGACTATGTTATTGTTGATAGTGATGTTTTCTCCCTGTTGCAGGACACCAGAGTGTACAGAGGATTTGAAATTGGAAGTCATCACTATTTAGTCTTGAGTAAGATAAAATTGAATTTCATATTGAAAAGAATAACATGTAAGAAAGTTTTCAAGCGAATAAAAGTTGAGCAGCTCTCAGATGTGAACTGTAGACTAAAATACACAAAGAGTATTGAAAAAAAAATGAAAGAGTTTGTGAACAGGAATCAAACCTTGGAGATTCAGTGGCAAACTGTGAAGAAAACATTGAATGATTCTGCCAGAGAGGCATGTGGTGAGGTTGTCTGTAAGAATAAAAAAATCAGAACTCCCTGGTGGACACAGAAAGTTAAAGAGGCAGTGAAGGAAAAGAAGAAAGCATATCAAAAGTTCCTGTCAAATAAGTCAGCTTGTGCTCTTAGAGAATACAGAGACAAATGCAAGAATGCTAAACACTGTGTAAAATTAGCTAAACAAAAGTCATGGGAAGACTTTGGCAAGTATATATAGAAAATAAATATCAAGAAGGTGGCAAAATATTCTGGAGGTTGTTGAAGAAGCTTAGGAATGGAGGAAAGAGTGCTGTAAAAGGAGTTAGAGATGATAAAGGTGACATGAAAACGGGAGAAAAAGATATCCTTGAAGTATGGAGTAATTACTTTGAAAAACTGCTAAATGAAACAGTGATGACAGCACAGTGTTAAAAACACTGACCAGGCATGCAGTCAGGAATCCATATCCATACTTGAAGTAGGAAAAGCCATCAAAGGCTTGAAATGTGGAAAGGCAGCAGGAGTAGATGATATTCGACCAGAAATGCTGAAGTATGGTGGTATAAGAGTCTTACAGTGGCTGCACTGCATAGTTCAGAAAGCCTGGACAGAGGGACGAATTCCCGATGATTGGAGTAGAGCTCTCATAGTACCCATATATAAAAAGGGAAATAAAACTGCATGTGAAAATTACAGAGGTATTTCCCTACTGAGTGTCCCTGGTAAGATATATGTAAGTATACTTGAGAAACGGTTGAGAAGAATTGTGGAAGAAAAGCTTGGTGAAGAACAAGCTGGATTCAGGCCAAATAGAGGCTGTCAGGATCAGATCTTCACTTTACGACAAATAGTCGAGAAAGCATGGGAATATAACAAAGATCTGTATTTAAGTTTTGTCGATTTGGAAAAGGCATATGACAAGGTGCCAAGAGAGAAGCTATTCAATACGCTGCAGTTATATGGTGTCAATGGGGCATTATATCAAGCAATACTTAGTCTTTATTTGAGTTGTAAGTCAGCAGTTAGAATTGAAGGAAGTACAGGAAGATGGTTTAATGTTAAATCTGGTGTCAGACAAGGATGTACATTATCCCTTCTGTTATTCATTATCTATATGGATCACATTATGAAGGAAAGTGGTATTAAACATGATATCAAAATTGGAGATATTAATGTCAGCTCTTTGCTTTATGCAGATGATGTTATACTTTTAAATAAAACTGCTACAAGTCTGCAAGATTCTCTGACTAAATTGAATAGCTGTTGTAATAGATATGGTATGAAGGTCAGCAAAAAAAGACAAAGACAATGAAAATAGGCAGATTCATTGAAAATGTCAACTGTGTTGTGAATGGAGAACCTGTGGAACAAGTAAAACATTTCAGTCTATTTAGGCACAATTTTTACTGAAGATAGTAAATTAAATATAGAAATAGACAACAGAATCAGCAAAGCTGGTATGGTGGAAAGTCAATTGAATAAATTCATATGGAATAAGAGAGAAATTAGTCGGAATACTAAATTAGCTGTATACAAGACAGTGTTCAAACCAGTTTTAACTTATGGATCTGAGAATTGGGTCAGAAGTAAAACACTTGACCAAAGACTAGAGACCACAGATATGAGAGTCCTGAGAAAGATTATAGGCTTGAACAGATGGCATTCAGCAATATCATATTAGAAACGAGGATATTAGGAAAGAACTTGACATTGTCAACATCCAGGAATGCGTTAGCAGAGCTAATCTCAGGTGGTATGGCCACTTAAACAGAATGGGCGAAGAAATATTAGCAAAACAAGTGTTCTCTGCCAGGTTGGCAGCAAAATGACCCAGAGGAAGACCAAGATATAGGTGGATTAATACGGTACAAAGTGCCTTAGATGATAGAAATATAAGATCTGATAATGTTGGAGTCTTGACAAGTAACAGACTGATTTGGAGGAAAATTGTAGATAGGATGTAATTTTTTTCATGTAGTACTATCATATCCTGTACACCCCTTGAGGGTACATGGCAGGAATTTGACGATGATGATGAAGAGTGGAGTTAGAGCTGATGTAGCCAGGCAATAACCGATCTGTATCTCTGGTATAATAATTAAGGCATTGGAAATGTTAATCAAAAAAGCATTTTGATCCTTTATAGAAGACAGTTTGGTTTTATTAATTTAAAGGTATTCATAGTTAAGAAATTATGGAACACAACACACGTGCTAAAATAATTACTTTACTTAATATTAGGAAAGTAACTTTCGACATTTCGACCTCTGTATTGAGGTCATCATCAGAAACTACATATGTGTACGATCCTAGCTACATACTACTGTGGTTTACAAAGGTAAAATGAATCTAACTGCTTATTAATCTTTTACCTAGCCTGACCTCTTGTGGGAAAACTAAATTAATAATATTAAATTTAAAAAAAAATGATAAATAGATTAAAAAAAATTAAATTTCAAAAACAGATAAGTATAAAAATAAATTAAAAATTACAATTAAATTAAAATAAATAAAAAATAAACACAATATTTTGAAACAATAAATAAATTAAAAATGGAACTACATTAAACATTTCTAAAGTCCTCTCATATTGAGATTTTCTTCTGGGCTTGTTTTGGTTGCTATACAGGTTGCAGATGAGTTCTCCACATTCTTAGAATGATTAATCTGTCATTTTTTGTTCAGGTTTGGATAGTGTTTTAGCATTTTACAGGCTTCTTTGAATTTTCTCTCAAACCAGGTTTTGGTGTGGTGTAGGAACTTGGTGCCTTTCTAGTCAATTCTATGGTATGTTTGGGGGTGCATGGTCTGATAGGCCTGTTTTACCATAATGGAGGTATTTAATGTATTGTTTGTGTTCATTTTTCTGATTAGGATCATGCCCCTATGTAGGGTAGGCTACATGTATATTAGATTTTGTAAACCCCTTGGTGTGCCAGATATGGAAGAGGATCTTTGGAAGAACTGAGTAAATTTTTTTTTGTTAGGGGTTTGAAGGTAGTCTTGATGTTGTATTTATATAGTGTTCTGTCTATTTTTTCTGAAATGCCTCTAACATAGGGTATGCTATGCATTCTTGTAATATTGTTTGTTTTTAGTTGTATTTTTATGGAGGATCTTGTGAACTGTTTTTTTATTGTAGCCATTTTTTACAAATGTATCATTAATGATTTTGAATTCTTGTTTTAGAGCTTGTTCATTCGAACAAATTGTTAATGCTCTGTGATTGAGGGTGCTTATGACTCCTAGTTTTTGTGTTGGGTGGTGATATGAATTTTTGTATATTTATTTATTTATATATTTATTAGAATTTATTAAAGGTAGGTCTTGCTTTAATAATCTATTCACAGTTTGCAATTTTGCAATGTATTTTTATGGAGGATCTTGTGAACTGTTTTTTTATTGTAGCCATTTTTTACAAATGTATCGTTAATGATTTCGAATTCTTGTTTTAGAGCTTGTTCATTCGAACAAATTGTTAATGCTCTGTGATTGAGGGTGCTTATGACTCCTAGTTTTGGTGTTGGGTGGTGATATGAATTTTTGTGTATTTATTTATTTATATATTTATTAGAATTTATTAAAGGTAGGTCTTGCTTTAATAATCTATTCACAGTTTGCAATAGGGACAACAGAGTTAGATAAGAGTAATGGGTATATCACAATACTGAATTTTGTCAAGGCATTTTGATGGAGCTCTGCATGGGGAAATCTTTTTCACAAACTCAGGGGGATGGATATACAAAATAGACTTGTGTCTAGATAGGAGAGTGATGTATGGTACAGCTGAGTAAGAAAATGAGGTAATCAGTAGGATATGGCTATTTAACTTGTATATTTATTTATTTATGCATATGGCTTTGTGAAACTGACAAGTGAAATGTACAATCACAATCTCCAGAAATAAATGATGAAAATCTTAACACGTAAAAGTTCATTACATAAAAGGCACAAACTGCATTCCAACTCTTCCTTTAAAAAAAAAAAAAAAAAAAAAAAAAAAGCAAAAGTAATGTGTTATAATCAAGTCAGGGAAAATTATCATCCTACTGCACCAAATACGACAAGACTGCATGTTCTCTCAACGCATCACAACACAAATGTAGCTGTATCCAAGGTTTTATTAGAGAGCAGTTGTGACTATTGTGAAAACTTGATCCATTAGAGAAAACCCATTTCACTTTGCATCATGATTTTCTAGCATGAGGAGGAGTTCTGCTGATACTTCAACGAGGACTATGAGAGCGGCTATGAGAATAGCATCTTCGTGGTGAATGGGACCTTGAATCTTCTATTTCCTCCATAACCACTGCCACCACCATACCAACTACAGGTCAATGTCCAGACCAGAAAGCCAATCTAAGGCCTCATCCGTCACCTTGTGGATGTCCTGTAGGCCACCACCGTGAAATTGCCACCTTGGGCCATTGTTCATAATCGTTGTATATTAATGACATTCGGGTGGTCTGGAAACCATTCAGTTGTATTGATAATGATGCAAAGTCAGGTGATATGGATAGATTTGAACAGATGGATTTTATGTGAAAATGTTAATGAATATCAGTGTAATGTTGGACTAAAGACATTGCAGATTGACTATTATTAATAGGAATTTGCTACACTTTATTGGTAAAGCATTGTTTATGAAAAGGGGTGATAATAGATGTTGAGTTATTGGTCACATTGCATCAGATAACTGCAGATTTTAGTGTTGAAGAGAACACTAAAATGCAAGAATGAGGTTATTCTCTACTTTAACAAGGCTTTGCAATCACATTTATACTACTACACTCAGATGCTGTTGCCTCTGTTTCATGGAGATGAGAAGACAATCAAAAAACAGCACCTGGTAACTAAGATAATATATGGCCTCTGGAATTTTGCACCATGAAGACAGAATGAAGGAATTTAGTCTTTAAGTTTGGGAAATAGAAGAAAGAGAGGGGGATATGATTGAAATGCATAGGTTGGTAAGGGTATTTGTACAGATACAAGAAAAATTTTGTATTTCATGGTAGGTGGAGGGGGGGAAGAATCCTGGAGTCATCATTACCGGAAGCTAAGTAAAAGTGTTGTCCATGTTTGTGCATTATACATGCAAAGAATGAACTATGTTGCCATCTTTTCACTCCTTAGGCACCCTTCCTACTGCAAGACTTCCATTAAGCAACTGTGTCTCGAGAAACATAGCTAACTCTTTTGAGTATTTCCTAAAAATGAGTGGTGATAAGATATCTATTTTCACTGCCTTGTTAATACAACTATATTGTGTTTTATTGTATTTTCTGTTTATTAATTTTTTTCTCATTCATATTGATTCTTTAATAAGAATTGCTGCGCAAGTCTGCAGAACATGCTGTAATGGATATGGTGCAGTTACTTTTTGCTCGTCTTCCCCAGTTCTCAGAAGATCCAAGATGGACTTCAATGAAAAAGGTATTTATACAAAGAAAATGCTATATAATATATCTTATGCATTCCTCAGTTGTTGTTGAAGTGTTGGGTAATCTCTTAAATGTCACCAAACTTGTATGGATACTTCTGGTAACATTGCTTGGAATTGAATAGTTTTTAATCTACAAACTTCTCCAGAAGTGTTGGAGAAGTTAGATAGAGGAGAGAATTTTTTTTCCTTTATGATATTACATGGTTGATTGTTTTAAAGAGCTGTTCATCCTAATTTCAAAAATGTTTTTTTACATATGTTGCACTTATAGAAAAGTGTTACGCAGCTATCAAAATGCATAAAATGTTATCTTTTTCCCATCAGTGTCACTATGCAGTCAGCGTGACCCATAAATCATGGAACATTCTATACAAAAGGCTGTCTTTGCAAAGCCAAAAATGGAGGGCATTTAAGTGATGTGGTTTTTCCTAACTAATAAAAAAAAAATCTAGTGATGTTAAAAAACTTATGCAGTTACTTCACAAAGGCCGGCCCTTTCTATGGCATGTTCCATGACATATTAACCACCAAAATGGCTACATGGATAAAATATATGCTTCATATCTATTTTATTACACTAGTATGCAAATGTTAACTCCAATGGACACTTCACATCCATGTATTTATTGACATGCATATGCAGCAAGGCCAGTTTAGTTGTTAAATGACAATTTCCAAGGGCTATTCATGCAGATTAAAAAAAGATTTAGACGTGTTGCCTATGCCTAAAACATTTTTGGCTCTGCAGAGAAAGCTATTGTTACAAAGGATATTAAACTAGTTAACAACATTTACATGTGATAATGTAATGTACAAATTACTCAACCTGTATGTTCGTATATTATATGTGATTATGGAGTTCATATTTACAACTGAAAAAAGACTATTAATATTGTGTATTAATGGTCTTTATGTATGTATGTATGTGTATATTTTCATCTTAGTAGTTGTTTATGTTCAATCATCTCATAAATGGTAAATCTACTAAACTTGATATGATTCTTTCTGATAGTCCAGTGTGAAGAACTGTATGATTTTTAATTTGCATCAGGCCTCATCATTTACATCAGAAGTCTTTTTTTTTAGCACAATATGACACATCATTTTAAAGAGCTTTTCATGAATACTTTAAAAATATTTTGCAGGTGTTGTGCACAACAGTATACTTTTACCTACAGAAAGCAATTGTACCACTGTTCCTAGCTTATACCCCATTATACCATACTTAGGTATAATGTTCACATATGGATGAATGGGCAAGTGACTCATTCTCTGTGTTCATATATATATGCCTCACTTTATTGAAAAAAGATACGAAGTTTTTCACTCATGAATCAGCTTTGTATTTTTTATTTATTTATTTATTTTTGTATCATTATTCTTTATTGAACATCCTTGGTGCACCAGATTCCTGTTTGTAGAAGCAGACCACTCCACATTGCACATCACTATCCCATTAGTGCTTTTACTCAATAATTTTTGTAAATTATTTTTGTAGCAACTAATTAGTTGCTTTTATAGAGAAACTGATATTCATCTGGCACTTACCTGTGAAGTATTGATTCTGTTTTCGAAAAGTACAATTCTCTGATATGATTTTGTCATAATTTTGTGTTTGACTTTCATAGACTATTTCATGAAAATGCTTTCAGCAATCCTTTTAGTCATTATTTCACTTTTTAGAGAAAGGTTTGTGATGGCAGAATAAAAGTTTTTTTTTTCAACAAAAAAAGACAGTTTTCTTAGAGGGCAGGAATTAATATGAATTTATTTGATTTTGTTATAAATATGTTTACTGTATGCCACTTTACTTCTATTCACAAAAGTACAGATGTTCAGTGTAAAATCATACATTTTTGTCCTTTATTGTTTCCCCCCCCCAATCTCATAATAGTTTCAAAAATGATTGTATGATTGTAATTTCTTCACATCTGCATGGAAACCTGTAATTACATGTAATTAGTATACACTTCTGCTTGTTGCATAAACATCCATAGTATATCATTGTCAAAACATATTTCAGATATCTTATTGCATTTTAATAAACAATATTTGTTACATGCCATCCATAAAATCTAATTATTTTCATTGTCGTTATATTTTGCAGTTGAAAATGAGGGCAAGTGGTATTGATACAACTCGCAATATCAGAAAACGGAAGTCACCTCGTGCCAAACATAAAAAAGTTAATTCTCCAAAAATAGAAGAAAATAATATGCTTCTTACCCCACCATCTTCTGCAGTTACCAGTCCAGATGTTCCTGAAATGTCTTCAGTTTCTGATATCAATGTGGATGAAACTTTACCTAAAGAATTTGCAGAAAGTCATTCTGAAAATTTTTCAGTCACCTTGAATTCATCAGCAGTAATGATGACTAATGCTTCTGAGGTGCAAGAAGGTGATTCAGAATCAAGTAACTTGGACATAAATCCTGAAAAAGATGTCACAACATCACCTGAGAAATCTATTACAGAACCTTCTTCTGGTGATTGTACTTTTATTCAGGTATGCATAATTTTAAATCTGATGTGTTTGTTATGTTTATGTGGCTGGAAAACTTTTTGGATGATGGAGGAGAGAGAGTAGACAACCTGTCATGAAGCAACTGTTGCATGATAGAATTAACTTTAAAAACTCTTAAGTCATTTAGTGAAGGATAGTTGCTTAATTTTTAAAGGAGTAAATTAATATATTCTTCCTTCCATTTTTTTTTTAATGTGACTCTCACCCATGAAAGGTTGTAAATGTGTACAACACTAATACCATTGGGTGTGTGCTAAGGACTTTTTTTTGCTATTTCAGTTGATATTTTTTTGTATCTTTATTTATTTTTTACATAATTCAGAAACCCTACTCTAAAAGACCAAACATGGGATTTTTTTCCAAACCACTTCAGGCTTGCAATAAGCATACCAGTTTATAGAAATCAATTTATAGAAATAATGGTTGGAAATGTTTGAGATTTTTGTTTTTTGTTTATGTTAAATATCTTTCCTGAAGTTGCTGTCAGCTATAGACAGTGAAACACATTGCATAAACAGTCAGTTTTAATGAACAAAAAGTTTATAAGTCAAACCTGGTTAATGATTTAAAAGTTGATGTAAACTACTCTTAGTGAATTATTTAAAAAATTGGTCAGACTTGCAGAAGTTAAGAAAGAAGGAATATCTCAACTTGGCATTCAGAAGAGAAGAAATGTCAATATTTGAACACAAATTACACCATTGATTGGGATAAAGCCACCATAAACCTATCTTGATGAGGAAAACTTCCTTTCACATATCAAAAACTGGCAATCACTGATGTGGCTCACTTAACAAAAATCAAACTAATTTTAGTGATGTCTGGAAGTCATTGATCGCATCTCTCAACATAATTTCAACTTGAACGGTTCCAAACAATCCTTAGAAGACAATTGATCATGTCTCGTTCTTCATTTCTTAATGCTCAAATGGTTCGATCTGAATTTTATTTAAAGTTGCATTTTACTTTTATTTATCATCTTGAAGAAGCAACTTATTCACCAACTAGTTTCGCTATTGTGGCAAAACAGTTGGTGCTTTTTGTATGTTTATAATTTTAATTGCCTAATAAAACGCTTTTTTTTTATCACTGAAATTTAAGAATTTCAATTTTATGGTAATGAAAAAACTGGATTGAAAACATCTATGATGTAATTCAAGATTACTGAGATAAAATTAAAGATTAATTTCAGTCTGGAATTTTGGTAATGAAGCTACCCCTCTAATTTAGGGTAAACAAGATTTAAGTTAAATGTATGTTGTATAACTGGGAGGAGACCTCCACTAGCCTTTTAAGGGATGCAGAGAACCAAGCAGGGGTTTTTCTGATCTAATGTCCAATCTATATCTTCTCGTGGTACACCCTGTTAGGTATCTACCTAGATACTGAATTGAATGAGAATAGGCTGGCAATTTGGTATTTAGCTGACCAAATTGTATTCTTATTGGTTTAAACCACAATGTAAAATGATGGTACAACGTGACAGAATTTGAGGCTGTCTGGGATGTCATCCGGTTAAACAAGGTATCTATTGTTTTCATCAGGGAACCAGGGCAAACAGCACAAAGTCAGTTACTGGAACAGAACTTGGAACACATTCCAACTCAGCATCGGCAGAATACAAGATTATTGCTATCAACATAAGAAGTATCAATGTAAAAAAAAAATGGAACTAGCAGAAGATTTGGGTAAGTGCCCGATCAACATAATAGGCATGACTGAAACAAAGAAGGCAAAAACAGGTTAGATCTTTTTAAGCAAAATACAAAATGTTATATTCAGACAATAACAATTAGGAAAAAGAGAGAGTATCTATAGTAATTAAGACTAAATATGATGATAATTTTCCTGAATGGCAAACAATATCAAGTAGAGTGATGTGAGCAAATTTCAAAAATGGGAACTGGACAATGAGACTTATTTCTACTTATGGTCCCATAGAAGGTTCTACCAAGAATAATTTTTTCAGGAATTAGAGAAGGCAGCTGGCACAATGAAAACGGAAAAGTTGGTCCTTGTTGGAGATCTAAACAGCAGAGTAGAAAATGATTGCCAGACATATAGAAATGTTTCGGGAAAATTTAGAGAAAAGTGCAATGCTATTTTCAGGAAATAGATTAGTTAATGCTAACATCATTTTCCAACATAAAAATGTGCCCAAATTCACATAGAGAGGAGATGCAAGAAATAAGAAAAATCTTATTGACTGTGTCATAGTTGATAGCGATGTTTTCTCACTGGTTCAGGACACAAGAGTATACAGAGGATTTGAAATAGGAAGTGATCACTATTTAGTTTTGAGCAGGATAAAATTAACTTTCATATTGACAAGTTTTAATTAGTTTTAAAACTAATCAAAGTTGAGCAGCTTTCAGAGGTGAATTTTAGACTCAAATACACAAACTTCATTGAAGAAAAAATGAAAGAGTTTGAAAACAAGAACCAAATCCTGAAGAAAACACTGATTGATTTTGTGGATTCAGGAAGTTCAAGAAGCAGTCGAGAAAAAGAAGAAAGCACATAGAAAGTTCCTAGTAAGTGTGTCAGCTGATGCTCTTAAAGAATACAGAGACAAATGTAAGAAAGTGAAGCACTGTAAAATTAGCTAAACAAAAGTTCATGGGAAGGCTTTGGTAAGAACATAGAAAATAAGTATAAGGAGTGTGACCAAATATTCTGGAAGCTATTGAAAAAAGCTTAGAAATAGAGGAAAAAGTACTGTAAAAGAAATCAGAGATGAAAAAGGTGACACAGAAACTGAAGATAAAGATATTTTAGATGTATCAAGTAATTAATATGAAAGCTGCTAAATGAAACAAGCAGTGTCAGCAGTGGTAGAAAACTCCCAACAGGAATGCAGTCAGGAATACATATCCATACTTGAAATAGAAACAGTCATCAAAAATCTGAATTGTGGAAAGGCAGCTGGAATAGATGAAATTCAACCAGAAATTCTCAAATATGGAGAGATAAAAGTTTTACAGTGGCTGCATTGCATCAGTGCTTTCCAAACTTATGGAGGCCACTTTGGAAAAATTAAAATATTTCACAGTCCTCATCGGAAAAAAAATTGTAATACAGATATATATTATTATAATATTTATTGTATTTTTATTCAATACAAAACATACACAGCAAATATTGCAAAAATCAAATGAATGCAAATATATTTTTAGCATCATACATACACATTTGACTTGGCACACTTAGTCTTAAAACGGTTTAAATTTGTTTTCATTATTTCACGGCCCACTCAACAAAACTAACAGCCCCCCCCCAAGGGGACTGTGATCCACAGTTTGGGAAGCGCTGCATTACATAATTCAGAAGGTTCGAATTCCAGATTGGAGCAGAGCTTTCATAGTATCATCTACAAAAAAAAAAAGGGAAATAAACTGAATGTGAGAATTTCAGAGGTATTTCCCTACTAAGTGTTCCTGGTAAGATTTATGCAAGTATACTTGAGAAATGGCTAATAAAAATTATGGAAGGAAAGCTTGGGTGAAGAACAAGTGCTGGATTCAGACCAAATAGAGGTTGTCAGGATCAGATTTTCACTTTAAGACAAATAGCTGATGAGTTTAGAGTTGAACTGTATATGGATGTTGACCAGCAGTTGTCATATTTGCATTGATAAGAGGAAAGTGGAGGTGGAGGTTTCTTATATGGCGAATCTTGGGAATATAAAAAGGATTTGTATTTAAATTATTTGATTGATCTGGAAAAGGCATACGACAAGGTGCCAAAAGGAAAGCTGTTCAAAACACTACAGTGATATGGTGTAAATGAGACATTATATTGAGCAATACGTAGTCTCTATTTAAGCTGTAAATCAGCAATTAGAATTGAAGGAGATACAGGAAGATAGTTTGAGGTAAAATCAAGTGTGTAACAAGGGTGCACATTATGATGGAAAGTGGCATTAAATCTGGTGATGTTAACTCAGCTCTTTACTGTATGCAGATGATGTTATACTTCTGAATAAATCCAGTACAAGTAAGCAAGATTCTCTGACTATATTGAATAACTGTTGTAATAAATTGGGTATGAAAATCAGCAATAAAAAGACAAAGACAATGAAAATAGGTAGAAACATTGAAAACATCAACTATATCCTGAATGGGGAACCTATAGAACAAGTAAAATATTTCAGCTATTTAGGTGCAGTTTTTAGTGAAGATGGTAAATTAAATTGGAAATAGACAACAGAATTAGAAAAGCTGGTATGGTAGGAATCAGCTGAATAAATTAATATGGAATAAGAAAGAAAAACCTTAAATTAGCTGTATAAAAGACAGTGTTCAAACTGATTTTAACTCATATATCTGAGAGCTAGGTTAGAAATAAAACACTTGATCAAAGACTGGAGACCACAGATATGAGAGTTCTGAGAAAGATTAGTGGAGTGAACAGATGGTATCAATGGCAGTATCACACTAAAAATGAATGGAATGAACTTACCATTGTTAGCATTCAGGAATAGGTTAGTAGATCTAATCTCAGGTAGTATGGTTACTTAAACAAAATTGTCGAGGAAAGATTAGCAAAAGAACTGTTCTGTCAGGTTGGCAGGAAAAAGACCTAGTGTAAGACCAAGATGTCGATGGATTGATTCAGTAAAAAGTGCCTGAAAATACATAAATATAAGATCTGATAATGTTGTAGTCTTGACAGATAACAGATTAAATTGGAGGAAAGTTGTTGATCAGAAGTTAGTAATGGTGTAACTTTTTATGTAGTACTATTATAATTATCCTGCATATTCCCCCCCACCTACACACACCAAGGATACATATCAGGAGTTTAATGATGATGATATTTGTATATGTATTTTTTGACATAGCCCATATCCATTGGCTGAACCTTAACAAAAATAACTGTATGTGGTTATCCCAATTTTGGGAGTTATCCTTAGCAACATTCCTCACCTTTGTGCTAAGTAATTTGTTTTTTCTCTAATAATTTTTGTAGATGGAGTTCTCCTCTTGCCATTAGTATTGTGTGTACATATACACACACACACTTTAATTTTGAATTGTTATTCTAATTTGCTTTATCTCTTTTCCTATGTTCATTGAATATGGTTTAAAAAAGGCCAAATTTTCTACTATTATTAAATTATTCTTTGCCACTTTGTAAGTTGTTACTCCATAATTGAATTTAATTTTTTTATTATTTCCTTAATATAAATTAATCTGTTATTTTTCAAAGTTTCAATATTGTTGAACTTATCTTTTTTGTCTTTTAAGGCACTACTTACTGTATCAATTCACATTGATGTAGATCTTCCTATGGGTCATACTTTAACAGTAAACACCTATTTTTTATTAATTCTCTCACATTCTGTTTAAGTGACCATATATCTTAGAGTAATTTTGCTCTCACATTATTGAATACTATTAATATCAGATCCTCTTCTAATAACTTAATTTCTAATATGGTTTTGCTTATTGATACCTTCAGTTCACTCCCCCTAATTTTTCTTAGAACTCTCATATCAGCCCCACACACAATAGGTTCTGAAATCTATGAAACACCAGTGCTGTGTGTCGATAGATTAGAAGGAAGGAATTTGATGTGTGTTTTTTGAAGACCTGTAGGTTGTAATCATTGGGGAAAACAACATGGAGAAGATTGTTTCAAAAAGCAGAGGTGCAGGGAGTGACAGAGAATGAGATGTTGGTTCGATGAATTTGGAGTTGAACTGTATATGGATGTCGACCAGCAGCTGTCATGTTTGCATTGATAAGAGGAAAGTGAAGGTGTAGGTTTCTTATATGACGAAATGAATGTGTTCTTTATGGTATTCAGTCATTGACCATAATTGTTGAAAGGCCAACCAGGTTTGTCTCCTGTGGAAATATTATTACTGATCCAGACTTGAATATAAACTCAATTCACAGAAAACTTAATCATTGTCTATTATAGCTGAAGTCATTGATTTATCCGTGTGTGTGTGTGTGTGTGTGTGTGTGTGTGTGTAAATAATCAGGTATTATTTCCAGTTATCATATACATGATATATATATATATATATATATAAAGACAACAAATTAGTATATCAAGAATTAAAATATCAAATCATTCTCACACTTTCTCTCAATCCTTTTAGTTGAGCTCAGCTCAACTAAAAGGATTGGATAATTAGGAATTTTACTCACCATCTGTTGTCCTATTAATGCTACAGTGGTGCTTTTTGAAAATGATTCTTTAGTTGTAATTTTATATTGTATTTCCATTATCAATGTACTGAGGATACCTATGATACATAGATGAAAATTTTACAGCTAATAAATTTATTTTGCTTAAATTTAAGTTTCTGTCTTTACCTTTTCTAAACTGTCATGCATCACAAAACAGCTACTTTCCTATCTCCTCAAAGAGTGTTACATAATTTATAAATGAATCCTTATTTAGTTGTACAAACACTTATACGCAGCTAATGTGCATTTTTTGCTTTTGCCCATTGTTATTTTCATATTGTGTTGAAGATATGCTTTCTTCTGGTGAAAAGAGGAGATCCTCGAAGAGTAATTTTTGTCACTAGGATAACATAATCAGTAGTTATTAAGAATTTTAAAAATATTATTAATTCTAAAATTGTAATTTCTTCAAAATTATATGGAAACTGATTAAAATTAAGATTTTTTTTCTAAAAAGAAAAAAAAACACACATTTAATACTGTAGTTTTTCCCCCCTTTCATATTGATAGCATTATTCCATGGATCCAGCAGATGACATGCGAAGAGATGTTGAAAATTCATGCGAAGTCAATATGTCCTCAGAAATTCTGGTATGTATATCGCAATTTTTGTAAGTGCATGTGTACATTAGAAAAAGAGAGAGAGAGAGAGAGAGGACATTGCAAATTAAAGTTTAATTCTATTTTTATCGATAGTATTTATGTTGATTCCTTTACATTCTTTTTGAAATGTGAACTTGTTAATTTATTTAATAATGATTTCATTGTGATAAAAAAAAAGTTTGCCTTTGATTTGGTGCATTGCAGCAATAAATTTATATTCCTGCAACTTTGAGAAGTTCCTTTGGATTGGCTTTGATAACATTGATTTACTTAAGTAAAAAAATTGGTTGGATATAAATATTTCATTGCTTGTGGTATCAGACTGAGACTCTGATTATTGTATTCTTCCCATCCCACTAGTCTGGATATCAGAGTGATCCCTAGTGGGTTCACATGCATCAGCATGGTTGGATACTTTTTTTTTTTTGGAGACTAGTGAGGACAACTCACCTGAAATCCTCTTGGAAGGAGTCAAAGTTATAATACAAGATATGGCCAAGAAGTATCTAGGCCTAATTAGAAGATGAAGAGACCTATGGATATCAGATTCAACATGTGATCTGATCGAAAGGAGGCAGTTGGAGAAACAAAGAGACAAGGGACTGAAGAATATAGAAGATTACATAGAGAAGTCAGAAAAGCCATCAGGCTAGACAAGGAAAATTTTTATGTTAATAAATGTGAAGAGATAGAGTTCCAGATGAGGTGGTGCAATTATAAAAAGATGTTTTGTTTAGTTTGTGACCTAAAGCACAAATTTAAGCTGAAATTGAATGTTATCAAAGAGAGGAATGGAGCACTACTGACAGAAGAACTGGAAATCAAAAAACAGATGACAAGAGTACTGTGAGGAGCTGTACAGTAGAGGATAAGGAAAATTTGGAGGAACTCTCTCTCATCAGGAAAATTTAGATTTGGAACATCTTGTACTTAGGTATAAGGTTGAAAATGCAGTTAAACAGCTTAACAACAATAATGACCCACATGCAGATGGAATCTCAACAGAGTTAATTAAGGCCACAGGGAATGGAGGGATAAGAGTTTTTTATAGATTGATTACAAGGATATGGGAGACAGTATCATGACCTAGAGACTGGAAGAATTCATTTTTCATACCACTACACAAGAAAAGGATATATGAAGGATGACAGGAACTATAGAACAGTTAGTTTAATCTCTCAAATAAGCAAGATTTTATTAACAATCATTCTAAATAGGATTGAGGCAGAGATGCTGAGGAATCAGCAAGTTTCAAAAAAGGCAAGGGTACCAGAGATCAGATCCTGTGCCTTAGATAGGTCATTGAAAAGTATAAAGAATTTAAACTCCTTATGTTAATGTGTTTCGTAGACTACTCCAAAGCTTTTGACTGTGTTCAGCATGTGAAATTGTAGGAGGTAATGAAAATAATGGGTTTTTCTCAATACATTATCAGATTGATAGCTAACTTGTATAATGAGCAAGAAGCCATCGCAAGAACAGATTTTGGATTTACTGATTGGCTTTGGGTTGGCAAGAGAGTTAGATAAAGATGGCTACTTTCTCCTCACCTCTGAGAGAAAGTAGGCATCAGTATGAGGTATGCTGATGATACAGCACTCTTTTGTAATGACAAGGAAGAACCAGGATGAATCCTTAACAACTTTAATGAGATCAGTAAGAACATAGAATTTCAATTCAATCCTTGCAAGACAAAGATTATGGTTCTCAAAGGAAATATAGACAGAGAAGCTCCTGTGTAACAAGCTTTATCAGGATGTTAAATGAAATAGAAAATGTGTCTAGCTTAACTGTGATCATAGATCACAGAATTGAGTTATGTCATGACAGCTGAGTACCACAAAGAGTATTTCAGTCATGACAGACAGTAATTTGTGAATGGTACAATTAAGGCAAAGCTTCCTTTTGCCACAATGCAAGAATATATATACATTTCACTGATTCTTCTTTTTACTGCTAAATGAAATGTTGCTTTTCATTGGTAACTTGAGATGTAGTTAGGCTTAACAGCTTTACTTGTCTGCTTTCGATAGCACAACTACAAACATGATTACTCCATTCTTGTTTATTGGAATATCATTTGGACATTCAGGTTAAAATGTTATCAACATTCCTATATCTATTTTTTTTTAAAATTCTAATTTTAATAACAAAACTATTAAAATTTATCCATAGACAAATGCAAGGATGTTTAAATGAATTTAAATGTCTTGACACAACCACTGATCCCCTTTATAAATATAAAATTTGAATATTGCTTAGTCAAATCCAGTTTCTAGCAGTTGGAGAATTTCATGACTTTTGATAAGATAGTGAAATTCAAGCAAAAAGTAAGTTTAACTTAATATACATTCATGTTCATAGAAACCACATTACCTTACATAAATATAGTTTTTAGTTAAATGGTCATTTTTGTTGGTTTATCATTAGATATTTCTTTTTATTGCATCATCTGTCATTCCCATGGGTTTCTGTATAATGCTGTAGTTGCTGCTATTGTGTCAGAATTTTTTATGCTATAAATAGACAGCAAGAGATAGTTTTTGCATTTTTGTGCTGAGATCGCTATGGCTAGTTATGCAGTTAACATGTGAAATAGCTAAAAGGGTGCCCTGTAGTTAATCTACTGTGGTTTGGCTGCTGTCAAAAGTGAAGGAAACTGAATCTGCTGAAAGGAAAGCCACTGTCTACACCATGGTAAGATCAAGTTCTAAAGCAGCTCTTCCCTCAAAAATTGCCATACATCATCCGGAGAACCGAAACAGGACTGGAAAAAACATAATGGGTGTTATGGAAAGCTCTGTAACTGTCAGGAGAAGACTCATTTGACAGGGACTGATAGCCAGGTGCCCTAAAAAGAAGAGTCCTTGTTTACCAAAAAGATGAGATTGGCTTGGTTAAATCGGTGCAAAGAGCATGACAAATGGACCCCTGATCAGTGGAAAAAGAGTAATTTTTTTCTGATGAGAAAAAAAAAGTTTAACCTGCTGACGGCAGAAAGGCAATTCAAAGAGGATCAGAGGGAAAATTTAATCCTGACTGTATGGTGTCAACAGTCAATTTCTCAGCCACTCAGATGACCTTGGGCTGCAGGCTGCATGTCATATCATAGTGTTGGTTGTTTGTATTTCACAAAGGATTCATTGAATGTGCAAGTGTACCAGAAATTTTTAGAATTGCTGCTTACTATAAGAGACCACTTTACCTTAACAATGAACTGCATCTTTCAGGAATGCTCTCCCCCCCTTGTCATAGGATAAAAAGTGTAAGTAATGCTATTATAACCCTAAAATGTACCATACAAATTGAGTTTAGTAGTTAAAAAAGGTTTAGTTTTTGTTGCAGGTTAGTAAGTGGCTCAATGAACACTCAATTCAGCAACTACCATGGCTAAGAAACAGCTTGGATCTTAAACCTTATTGAGAATTTGTAGTACCAAATGGAGACTCAAATACACAAGAAGAAGCCGAAAAACACTTTGGGAACTCCAATTATAAGGGTATGAGACCATGAATTGACAGTTGCATTCATCAGGAAATTGATTTTGTCAATGCCCCACCAATGCCAAGCTGTAATAAACGCAAGAGGAGAACTCATGAGGTACTAAATAGCAAAAGGTGAATTTTTAACTTTGAATGTTAATAAAATGAACTAAATTTTGATGCTGGCATTTGTGGACAGTGAAAATATCACTGTCCACTCCATTTTGAAATATTTACAAATTTGTCAAGTTTGTTGTCATTATTATGTCGCATCTTGTACTAAAAAGAGCTAAATATTAATCAAAAATAAAAATGTTATATTATCTTCCTCGTTATTTGTGACAGTTATTGTATTATTATCCCTTTTCAAATAGACATTCAAATTTAATTACCAAAAAATATGGTTACAGCAGATGATGTGGTTTCTATGAACATGAGTGTATATTTAAATCATTATAAATTAGACTACTTTATGAGAGAAGAATAAATCTTTAAAACCGAAATAAATTTAATATAGGGATATTTTTCTGAATGCTATCATTTCTTTCTCCACAGGTTTAAATAATCAGTATTACGAAATGCATTCATTAGTTATGATAGTACTTATATTAAGTTCATAAACGAGACCAAATTATTCACTTTCTTTCTTTTAATTTAGATTTTAGCAAACTCTTTAGTATACTACATTCTTTACTATTCTGTGTAAAGAAATTTGATATATGCAGTTTTAAATTTTACTGACAAATATTCAGACAATTCAGACATTTTCAAAAATGTCTCAATATTTTTCACTAAAATGAAGGAAATGTGGAAAGCAGTCAACTGACCAGTACCCAGGAAAGGTGCTTATAAGAAAGACATTAACAAATACAAAATATCTTTCTACTAGAGAATAAAATGACTGAATGAATGAATCTATTGATTACTGAATAGAATGAAGAATTTTATCAGAGGTTTTTATGTGAAAATTATGGAATATGAAAACAATGTCAAGTTGATTTTTTTTTTTTTTTTCCTATATCCTATTTCTTTTCTCATTCTGCATTTACTTTACTCAACCCTCATCTTCTAGTTTTCATATTGTTATCAAAAATATTCATCTTATTTATTCTCTACTTTCCAGGTTATTATTACATTGAAAAATATACAAACTGTACTGTAGGATACAATTAGCATTCAGTAATTTTGAATTTTTTTTTTAATTTATTTATTTTAAAATGCATCCCTGGAATTTTTATTGAGTGCAATAGTACAGTTTTAATTAGTTCTCAATGGAGTAATTTGTTTCTTTACTAAAATATCTATTTGGTATTGATTATTATTATTATTTTTTCCTATGTAGAATACCCAAGAAGATACGGATATGTATTCTGAAAGAGGATCAGTTATTATAGAAACAGCAGAAGAAACAGAATCATTAACTTCTGGCAATGAAATAACAGTTCCTAGAGAAGGAGAGTATATCAATCCTAGAGGTGTTAGATTCACTACTCAACAGTATCCCAAGGATGGTAGGTTTCTGAAAATATTTACTACATTATAGTAGCATAAGCAGGAGAGGGCACGATCCATGAGTTCTGACCCCCCCCCCTCCCCAACAGATGTTTCTGTCTTCTGAATATCAATACATGAAAATTATACTTGGTTTGTATCGATGTATTTGACATATTTCATTTGTATGGCATTTTGGTTCATTCTTCTTCTTCCCATTCTGGTTCTATTTACCAGTAGTGCAGTTTACTGCACTTACTGGTAAATAGGACCATTGAGTAGATAACAGGAAATATTCCTCATAGAAATGTTCCACTCACTCCTTGATCTAGCTATGTAAGTGAAACACCTGTCCAATTTTTTTATATTGTCTATCCAGTTTATTCTAGGTCTTCCTCTTTTTTGAGTTCCTGGAACAGAGACAAGTTAGCTATAAATATCATTATATTGATATATAAGTATCCAAAAATCAAAAACATGACAAATATTCTGTGCTTAGAGCCAAAAAGGAAATGATATCTATGGAAGATTTAGACAAGATATTGGAACAAAAATCGCAAAAAAAAAGCAACAACAGGACTCGAAAAACTAAAATCACTATGGACAGATAAGCTTACAATTACAAACAGATTATGCCTTATTGATATGCTAGTTAATTCAGTACTTCTATGCTGAAGTGAAACTTGGACTCTGCTCCTAAAAGATGAAAAGCAGTTGCTGGCATTTAAAATGAGGTGCTATAGATAAGTAAAGTGGATATTAGATCCAGCATTATTTCTTTGAAGCCTTTTGACTCTTTATTTCAGTAAATAATCGCACACTGATCGTGTCACAAATTTTGAAGACAAAATTTTGTTGATGCATTATGAGATCATTAGATTTGCTGATATGACCAAGCCTGATGAGTTGTTTCTTTTAAATCTCATCATCATCAAATTCCTGCCATGTACCCTCAAGGGGTGTACAGGATATGACAGTACTACATGAAAAAATTACATCATGACTAACTTCCTATCTACAATTTTCCTCCAAATCAGTCTGTTACTTGTCAAGACTCCAACATTATCAGATCTTATATTTCTATCGTCTAAGGCACTTTGTACCGTATCAATCCACCTATATCTTGGTCTTCCTCTGGGTCGTTTTCCTGCCAACCTGGCAGAGAACACTTGTTTTGCTAATCTTTCCTCTCCCATTCTATTTAAGTGACCATACCATCTGAGATTAGCTCTGCTAACACATTCCTGGAAGCTGACAATGTCAAGTTCTTTCCTAATATCCTCATTTTTAATATGATATTGCCATTGATGCCATCTGTTCACGCCTCTAATCTTTCTCAGGACTCTCATATCTGCGGTCTCTAGTCTTTGGTCAAGTGTTTTACTTCTGACCCAGCTCTCAGATCCATAAGTTAAAATTGGTTTGAACACTGTCTCGTATACAGCTAATTTAGTGTTCTGACTAATTTCTTTCTTATTCCATATAAATTTATTCAGTTGACTTCCCACGATACCAGCTTTGCTGATTCTGTTATCTATTTCTATATTTAGTTTACCATCTTCAGTAAAAATTGTGAATAAGTAGCTGAAATGTTTTACTTGTTCCACAGGTTCTCCATTCACAACACAGTTGACATTTTCAATGATTCTGCCTATTTTCATTGTCTTTGTCTTTTTATTACTGACCTTCATACCATATCTATTACAACAGCTATTCAATTTAGTCAGAGAATCTTGCAGACTTGTAGCGGATTTATTTAGAAGTATAACATCATCCGCATGAAGCAAAGAGCTGACATTAACATCTCCAATTTTGATATCAGGTTTAATACCACATTCCTTCACAATGTGATCCATATAGATAATGAATAACAGAGGGGATAATGTACATCCTTGTCTCACACCAGATTTAACATTAAACCATCTTCCTGAACTTCCTTCAATTCTAACTGCTGACTCACAACTCAAATAAAGACTAAGTATTGCTTGATATAATGCCCCATTGACACCATATAACTGCAGCGTATTGAATAGCTTCTCTCTTTGCACCTTGTCATAAGCCTTTTCCAAATCGACAAAACTTAAATACAGATCTTTGTTATATTCCCATGCTTTCTCGACTATTTGTCGTAAAGTGAAGATCTGATCCTGACAGCCTCTATTTGACCTGAATCCAGCTTGTTCTTCACCAAGCTTTTCTTCCACAATTCTTCTCAACCGTTTCTCAAGTATACTTGCATAGATCTTGCCAGGAACACTCAGTAGGGAAATACCTCTGTAATTCTCACATTCAGTTTTATTTCCCTTTTTATATATGGGTACTATGAGAGCTCTACTCCAATCATCGGGAATTCGTCCCTCTGTCCAGGCTTTCTGAACTATGCAGTGCAGCCACTGTAAGACTCTTATACCACCATAATTCAGCATTTCTGGTCGAATATCATCTACTCCTGCTGCCTTTCCACATTTCAAGCCTTTGATGGCTTTTTCCACTTCAAGTATGGATATGTATTCCTGACTGCATGCCTGGTCAGTGTTTTTTATCACTGTGCTGTCATCACTGCTTGTTTCATTTAGCAGTTTTTCAAAGTAATTACTCCATACTTCAAGGATATCTTTTTCTCCTGTTTTCATGTCACCTTTATCATCTCTAATTCCTTTTACAGCACTCTTTCCTCCATTCCTAAGCTTCTTCAACAACCTCCAGAATATTTTGCCACCTTCTTGATATTTATTTTCTATATTCTTGCCAAAGTCCTCCCATGACTTTTGTTTAGCTAGTTTTACACACTGTTTAGCTTTCTTACATTTGTCTCTGTATTCTGTAA
This sequence comes from Typopeltis vanoorti, assembly GCF_054136105.1. Taxonomy (NCBI): domain Eukaryota; kingdom Metazoa; phylum Arthropoda; class Arachnida; order Uropygi; family Thelyphonidae; genus Typopeltis; species Typopeltis vanoorti. The sequence continues at coordinate 30,478,628 of NC_143562.1, read as the reverse complement.
GAGTAAAAGCTGACTTATTTGCCAGGAACTTTTGATATGCTTTCTTCTTTTCCTTCACTGCCTCTTTAACTTCCTGTGTCCACCAGGGAGTTCTGATTTTTTTATCCTTGCACACAACCTCACCACATGCCTCTCTAGCAGAATCAATCAATGTTTCCTTCAGAGTTTGCCACTGAATCTCCAAGGTTTGATTCCTGTTCTCAAACACTTTCATTTTCTTTTCAATAATATTTCTGTATTTTAGTCTACAGTTCACATCTGAGAGCTGCTCAACTTTTATTCGCTTTAAAACTTTCTTACATGTTATTCTTTTCAATATGAAATTCAATTTTATCCTGCTCAAGACTAAATAGTGATCACTTCCAATTTCAAATCCTCTGTACACTCTGGTGTCCTGCACCAGGGAGAAAACATCACTATCAAGAATAACATAGTCAATGAGACTTTTCTTATTTCTAGCCTCTTCTCTCCATGTGAATTTGTGCACATTTTTATGTTGGAACATGGTGTTAGTAATAACCAGTCCATGTCCTGAGCAGAAATCCAACAGATATTTGCCATTATTATTAGCTTTGCTCTTTTCTCCAAATTTTCCCAAAATATTTTTGTATGTCTCACAATCATTTCCTACTCTGCTATTTAGATCCCCAACAAGGACCAACTTTTCATTTTTCATTGTGTCAGTTGCTTTTTCTAAAGCCTCAAAAAATTCCTCCACTTCTACCTTAGTAGAACCTTCTGTGGGACCATAGGCACAAATAAGTCTCATTGTCCAGTTCCCCATTCTCATATTTGCCCACATTACTCTACTTGAGACTGACTGCCATTCAAGAAGATTAGCCTCGTATTTTGTGTTGAATACTATGGCTACGCCTTCTTTTCCTTGATTGTCATTGCCTGAATATAACATTTTGTATTTATTGCTCAGAAAGATCTCACCAGTTTTGGTCTTTTTTGTTTCAGTCACCCCTATTATGTTGATCTGGTACTTATCTAATTCCTCAGCTAGCTCCATTTCTTTGCCATTCAGGCTTCTTACGTTGATAGTACCGATCTTTAACTCTGGTGATGTTGAGTTGGGGTTTGTTTTCAGATTTGTTTTTATTTAAATGTTTTTATTTATTTATTTAAATTTGTTCTTTTAAATCTTTATGATGTTATTTCTTGTAAAGGCAAAAGAACTTTTTTTTTTGTCTTCAAAATTTGTGACACGATCAGTGTGTGATTATTTACTGAAATAAAGAGTTAAAAGGCTTCAAAGAAATAATGCTGGATCTAATATCCACTTTACTTATCTATAGTAAATAGTCTATAGCACCTCATTTTAAATGCCAGCAACTGCTTTTCATCTTTTAGGAGCAGAGTCCAAGTTTCACTTCAGCATAGAAGTACTGAATTAACTAGCATATCAATAAGGCATAATCTGTTTGTAATTGTAAGCTTATCTGTCCATAGTGATTTTAGTTTTTCGAGTCCTGTTGTTGCTTTTGCGATTTTTGTTCCAATATCTTGTCTAAATCTTCCATAGATATCATTTCCTTTTTGGCTCTAAGCACAGATATTTGTCATGTTTTTGATTTTTGGATACTTATAGTTAAGCCATATTTTTTAATAATAAGAGCTTTGTGGTGATTTTCTGAAGATCTGTTTTTTTTTTTTTTTTTTCCAAGGCAATCAATACCATCAGCAAACTTTCATCATCATCAAATTCCTGACATGTACCTCAAGGGGGTGTACAGGGTATGATAGTACTACATGAAAAATTTACATCATTACTAACTTCCTATTTACGATTTTCCTCTAAATCAATCTGTTACCCGTCAAGACTCCAACATTATTAGATCTTATATTTCTATCTTCTAAGGCACTTTTTAATGTGTATCAATCCACCTATATCTTGGTCTTCCTCTGGGTCTTTTTCCTGCCAACCTGGCAGAAAACACTTCTTTTGCTAATCTTTCCTCTCTCATTCTGTTTAAGTGACCACACCACCTGAGATTAGCTCTGCTAACACATTAATGGATACTAACATTGTTAAGTTCTTTCCTAATATCTTCGTTTTTAATATGATATTGCCATTGATGCCATCTGTTCATGCCTGTAATCTTTCTCAGGACTCTCATATCTGCAGTTACTCTTTGGCAAAGTGTTTTACTTCTAACCCAGCTCTCAGATCCATAAGTTAAAATTGGTTTGAATACTATCTTGTACAACTAATTTAGTGTTTTGACTAATTTCTGTGTTATTCCATATCACTTTATTAAGTTGACTTCCTACCATACTGGCTTTGTTGATTTTGTTGTCTATTTCCATATTTAATTTACCATCTTCACTAAAAATCATGCTTAAATAGTTTTACTTGTTCTATAGGTCCTCCATTCACAATGCAGTTGATATTTTCAATGATTCTGCTTATTTTCATTACTTGTTATTGCTGATCTTCCTACCATATCTATTACAACAGTTATTCAATTTAGTCATGGAATCTTGCAGACTTGTTGCAGATTTATTTAGAAGTATTACATCATCTGCATAAAGCAAACAGCTGACATTAACATCTCCAATTTTGATATCAGGTTTAATACCACTTTCCTTCATAATGTGATCCATATAGATAATGAATAACAGAGGGGATAATGTACATCCTTGTCTCACACCAGATTTAACTTTAAACCATCTTCCTGTACTTCCTTCAATTCTGAGTGCTGACTTACCACTCAAATAAAGACTAAGTATTGATTGATATAATGCCCCACTGACACCATACAACTGTAGCGTTTTGAATAGCTTCTCTCTTGGCACCTTGTCATATGAATTTTCTAGATCAACAAAACTTAAATACAGATCTTTGTTATATTCCCACGATTTCTCAACTATTTGTTGTAAAGTGAAAAGCCAGCTTGTTCTTCAACAAGCTTTTCTTCTACAATCCTTCTCAACCATTTCTCAGGTATACCTGCGTAAATCTTACCAGGAACACTCAGTAGAGTAATACCTCTGTAATTCTCACATTCAGTTTTATTTACCTTTTTATATATGGGTGCTATTAGAGCTCTACTCCAATCAGCTGGAATTCGTCCCTCTGTCAAGGCCTTCTGAACTATGCAGTGCAGCCACTGCAAGAATTTTATACCGCCATACTTGAGCATTTCTGGTCGAATATCATCTACTCCTGCTGCCTTTCCACAATTCAGGCTTTTGATGGCTTTTTCTACTTCAAGTATGGATATATATTCCTGATTGCATGCCTGGTCATTGTTTTTTACCACTGCTTGTTTCATTTAGCAATTTTTCAAAGTACTTACTCCGTACTTCAAGGATATCTTTTTCTCCAGTTTTCATGTCACCTTTATCATCGCTAATTCCTTTTACAGCACTCTTTCCTCCATTTCTGAGCTTCTTCAACAACCTCCAGAATATTTTGTCACCTTCTTGATATTTATTTTCTATGTTTTTACCAAAGGCCTATCATGAATTTTGTTTAGCTAGTTTTAGACAGTGTTTAGTTTTCTTACATTTGTCTCTGTATTCTCTAAGAGAACAAGCTGACTTATTTGCCAGGAACTTTTGATATGCTTTCTTCTTTTCCTTCACTGCCTCTTTAACTTCCTGTGTCCACCATGGAGTTCTGATTTTTCTATCCTTGCAGACAACCTCACCACATGCCTCTCTGGCTGAATCAATCAGGGCTTTCTTCAAGGCTTGCCACTGAATCTCCAAGGTTTGATTCCTGTTCTCAAACTCTTTCATTTTTTCTTTAATAATCTTTGTGTATTTTAGTCTACAGTTCACATCTGAGAGCTGCTTAACTTTTATTCGCTTTAAAAGTTTCTTACATGTTTTTCTTTTGAAAATGAAATTCAATTTTATCCTGCTCAAGAATAAATGGTGATCATTTTCAATTTCAACTCGTCTATACACTCAGGTGTCCTGCACCAGGGAGAAAACATCACTTTCAACAATAACATAGTCAATGAGAATTCTCTTATTTCTTGCCTCCTCTCTCCATGTGAATTTGTGCACATTTTTTATGTTGGAACATTGTGTTAGTAATAACCAGTCCATGTCCTGAGCAGAAATCCAACAGATATTTGCCTTTATTATTAGCTTTACTCTTTTCTCCAAATTTTCCCAAAATCTTTTTGTATGTCTGACAATCATTTCCTACTCTGCTATTTAGATCCCCAACAAGGACCAACTTTTCATTTTTCATTGTGTCAGTTGCTTTCTCTAAATCCTCAACTTTAATGGGAGTTTGTCTATATTTCCTATTCAGATGCATATTTTCATTTTTTCTTCATTTGAATCATGTGGTGTTGTAGGTTGAACAGCTTTTGTTCAAAGTCAGCAGGAAGTTTTTGATAAATAGATGGTTGATACCTTAATGATAGTTAAGGCATGTGATAGACATTCCTTTTGCACATTTCTTAGTAATATTGGAATTGCAGTTATTTCTACATTGGTCTGTGACTTGTGTCTACAGGTCTGTGTTCTTGTTGTTCTTCACACATTGTAATGATTCTTTTCGATGCAGTATCATAGTGTAATCTTTTTTTAAAGATATTTTAAATGGCTTTTGGAGGATCCATATTTTAGTTAAACTCAGCATCAGTGCTCAGCTGAAGTGGAATGAATAGATATGAAAAATGTACTGATTGTAACAACTGTCACGACTGCCCTGACAACCACTCTTCCTTCCTGCTTGACAATTAGCAAATATGTGTAATCTTTAAATGTACCTGTGGCATAATTATAAACAATAAATTGCACTATAACCACAGTAATTAACTTTAATGAAAGTACAGATATTTCATACTGAAAATAACAGTATATTATCAGTGTGTAGAAACAAGTAAATCAAAGACTAGGAATACAATAATTGGTTTACCATTTAAAAAAGGTTGCTGTGAGCTTGAAATTAATATTAATAAATAATATTAAAACTGTTTTTGCTGTTTATATATTAATAAATAATTTCATCCCACTGGATACCATATGCTTCTCTTTCTCAAGCTTACAACAAAAACTTCTCACTATCAAAACTTTAATGGAATTAAATGGTTACAACCCTCATTAAATTCAGCAGATAATTGACTCTATGTTCCGACACCTAAGGATTCTTTAACAGACCACAGGGTTCCAATTCCTTATATTTCTTGTATCTCCAAACCTATTGGTAGAATTCTGAAGAAGTATCACCTTATTCTCACATATTTTCCTATCAACAAAATTTCTCATTTGTTGCCATCTGTAAAAGAAAAACTGTCAGCTCTATCTTTAGCTGGTATTTACCAGATTCCTTATGAATGTAATAAATTTAGTTTAATCCTTTATCCAAGTGTGAGCAAACAAAGTTTGTGCCTGAAAATATCTTCAGGACTGGGGTAAGGTAGTATACAACACCGGGCAACTCTTAGCAAAGGTGGATCAAGCTAACTTCCCTTAATGCATATAATGTTATGCATTAAGGGAAGGGCCACTACCCAGACTAGTTTTGACCTTTATTGAGGTCTCTTCATTGGGAGCTAGGCCCAGAAGTGGAGATACCAGGCAGAAGCAATGGTGAGGTCATCTTTACCTATAGGAGTTGCCAAAGGTGTGCCACCTTTTTATTAAATTACTCTGGATTTAGAGAAAGATGTTGAAAGTTTATTTTTCACTTGGTTAGACTATAATAAATTTAGTTTAATCCTTTATCCAAGTGTGAGCAAACAAAGTTTGCTCCTGAAAATATCTTCAGGACTGGGGTAAGGTAGTACAACACCGGGCAACTCGTAGCAAAGGTGGACCAAACTATGGTCTAAACAAGTGAAAAAATAAACTTTCAACATCTTTCTCTAAATCCAGAGTAATTTAATAAAAAAGGTGGCACACCTTTTGGCAACTCCTATAGGTAAAGATGACCTTCGCCATTGCTTCTGCCTGGTATCTCCACTTCTGGGCCTGACTCCCACTGAAGAGATCTCAATAAAGGTCGAAACTAGTCTGGGTAGTGTTCCCTTAATGCATAACATTATACATATCTGCAAGGAGATGTGTTTTGCATTATGGGAGATTATGGGATAGGAATGTGTTAGCTTGATCCACCTTTGCTACGAGTTGCCCGAGGTTGTACTACCTTACCCCAGTCCTGAAGATATTTTCAGGCGCAAACTTAGTTTGCTCACACTTGGATAAAGGATTAAACTAAATTTATTATAGTCTAACCAAGCGAAAAATAAACTTTCAACATCTTATGAATGTAATTTGAATAATTTAGGCAGATAGGCCATTCCGTGGAAAAAAGAATTAGTGAACAGTTAAGTCAAGAGTTAAGTGAATAAGTGAACAGAAAAGAATTAGTGAAAGAATCAAATATATAAAACCTCAATTACTGTTAAAACTCAAGGTTAATTACTGCGGTTATCATGTAATTTATTGTTTTGGTAAATACATAACAAACAAGTCATAGCTTAGCACAAATCCACTATCCATTGTTGTAGTTAACTGAGATCCAATTGTCATTGCATTCTAAAAGTATTAATGAGAGCTGCATAGTTATTATTGTTATTATTTTTTTTCCATCTGAATTCCACCCATGAAAGGTGGTAAACCTATGAAACATTTAGTGTATCATAGACGTGATAATTTTAAGTAATTGATTCTCCTGCTCTAGAGAGGAAACATTGTATAATAATAGAAATAGCAAAGCTTATTGGATGATGATGATAATGCTACCCCTCCCCCCCACTCTCCAGTTAAAGGCAAAATTACATCTAATAAAAAATTTTAATTGTATAAAAGGTAATGTAAAAAAGACATACCTGGTTATGTAATTTTGAAGCCAAACTTGATGAGCTGAAACATGTAAAGAAAGATGTTAAGAGTGAAGTTGAATTATGCAAACTTAAGCACTTATGTTCAGTAGCCAAAAAACGAAGCATGAATATAAGAGAAAAACAATTAATAGATAATGAATGGAATGGACTAGAGATTTTGAATTAAAATTATGAAAACTAAAAATTAAAGAACAACAACAACAAAAAAGAACCCTATAAAGTATATACAAGATCAGCAGCATGATGGTATGCTGGCCTTTTGGGAAAACGTCGTTAGAATGATGGGCAATGCAAAACTCTCTTTATACTTGACTAAATTTTGTTCTTTAATTTTTAGCTTTCCAACTTATTAGTTTTCATAATTTTAATTCAAAATCTCTAGTCCATTCCACTCATCATGCTCTTTGTTCAACGATTATATTCATGTTCATATTTAGCTATTAAATTACATATTCAAGTTCACATAATTCAGCTTCATTCTCAGCACCCTTCTCTTTTTCTACTTTTCTGCTCATCAAGTTTGGCTACAATATTACACAACCAGGTATATCTTTTTAACTATCCTTTTATATAATTACAATTTTGTATAAGATGTAATTTTGCCTTTGGTTGGAGAGCCAAGATAGCTCCAACACCCAATAAACTTTGCTATTTCCAGTATTGTTTTTATTCAGGAGCAACATGAAACTAAACTTCAGGAAACTTCTTCATGGAACGTTGTACTTTTTTTTTTTCCCAAGCCACTCCATTACAGGCCTCTGAGTAGGCATCCATTTTTCAGAGCATTTTTGTGTATGTAGTAATAATATTAAATGCAAATAATTTGGAGTTAAAATAAGAACACTGTTCCATCATTTTCAGTATACAATATACACATACTATAGCAAATGGTGCTATAATGAAATGACTCACTATAATGAACTAAAGTCTTGGCTGAAGTCTCATAGAATTGTACACCCTTACTGCTGTGAACAGCAAAAATTCAAAAACTTTAAACATTCACTAATAGTGAACTGAATTTCCTAGCAGGAGATGTCATGATCAGTCTTGAAAGTTTCATTAATGTGTATTTCAGATGCGTGTATTTTTACTTAATCTGAACAGCACAACAACAACATCTAATAGTAATTTTTGTTCAATGGTCTAGTATATTGCTATTTAGTAATTGGCCACCTATTACATCATTAAAAAAAAATTGCTTTTAACACTAGTATGTTATAAGATAAGAGAGAAGGAGACTCTGAACAAAAAAAAACATTCCTTTCTTTATAGCATTTTTTCCTTAAAGAACAACAGAGAGCTTTGTTTACTTCTTTGTGAAAGGTGGAAACATTAGTTATGGAGATAAGAATTGCTAGAAGAAAATTTCTTTATAAAATATTGAAAATTTAGCCATGAAGTGTACAACTTCATATTTCTTTTATGATGTGTTACTGAAAGTGATCTAGACGAACTCCAGCAGACAATGTGGGTGAGAGGAGGATTTAGATGACTTTTGCTAATTATGCTGCTATCTCTCAAATCTGCAGTTTTATCCTTACATGAGCTGAATACGAAAGCATTTTGCTTTCATATCCAGCTGGATTCATAACCACATGTGCATTACTTTTGTCATCATCATCATCAAATTCCTGCCATGTACCCTCAAGGGGTGTACAGGATATAACAGTACTACATGAAAAAATTACATCATTACTAACTTCCTATCTACAATTTTCCTCCAAATCAGTCTGTTACTTGTCAAGACTCCAACATTATCAGATCTTATATTTCTATCGTCTAAGGCACTTTGTACCGTATCAATCCACTTATATCTTGGTCTTCCTCTGGGTCGTTTTCCTGCCAACCTGGCAGAGAACACTTGTTTTGCTAATCTTTCCTCTCCCATTCTATTTAAGTGACCATACCACCTGAGATTAGCTCTGCTAATGCATTTCTGGATGCTGACAATGTCAAGTTCTTTCCTAATATCCTCATTTGTAATATGATATTGCCATTGATGCCATCTGTTCACGCCTCTAATCTTTCTCAGGACTCTCATATCTGCGGTCTCTAGTCTTTGGTCAAGTGTTTTACTTCTGACCCAATTCTCAGATCCATAAGTTAAAACTGATTTGAACACTGTCTTGTATACAGCTAATTTAGTGTTCCGACTAATTTCTCTCTTATTCCATATGAATTTATTCACTTGACTTCCGACCATACCAGCTTTGCTGATTCTGTTGTCTATTTCTATATTTAATTTACCATCTTCAGTAAAAATTGTGCCTAAGTAGCTGAAATGTTTTACTTGTTCCACAGGTTCTCCATTCACAACACAGTTGACATTTTCAATGATTCTGCCTATTTTCATTGTTTATATTTATAGCAATATCTATTCTATCTATTACAACAGCTATTCAATTTAGACAGGGAATCTTGCAGACTTGTAGCAGTTTTATTTAGGAGTATAACATCATCCGCATAAAGCAAAGAGCTGACATTAACATCTCACATTTTGATATCAGGTTTAATACCACTTTCCTTCATAATGTGATCCATATAGATAATGAATAACAGAGGGGATAATGTACATCCTTGTCTCACACCAGATTCAACATTAAACCATCTCCTGTACTTCCTTCAATTCTAACTGCTGACTTACAACTCAGAAGACTAAGTATTGCTTGATATAATGCCCCATTGACACCATATAACTGCAGTGTATTGAATAGCTTCTCTCTTTGCACCTTGTCATATGCCTTTTCCAAATCGACAAAACTTAAATACAGATCTTTGTTATATTCCCATGCTTTCTCGACTAATTGTCGTAAAGTGAAGATCTGATCCTGACAGCCTCTATTTGGCAATCCAGCTTGTTCTTCACCAAGCTTTTCTTCCACAATTCTTCTCAACTGTTTCTCAAGTATACTTGCATAGATCTTGCCAGGAACACTCAGTAGGGAAATACCTCTGTAATTCTCACATTCAGTTTTATTTCCCTTTTTATATATGGGTTCTATGAGAGCTCTACTCCAATCATCGGGAATTCGTCCCTCTGTCCAGGCTTTCTGAACTATGCAGTGCAGCCACTGTAAGACTTTTATACCACCATACTTCAGCATTTCTGGTCGAATATCATCTACTCCTGCTGCCTTTCCACATTTCAAGCCATTGATGGCTTTTTCTACTTCAGGTATGGATATGCATTCCTGACTGCATGCCTGGTCAGTGTTTTTTATCACTATGCTGTCATCACTGCTTGTTTGATTTAGCAGTTTTTCAAAGTAATTACTCCATACTTCAAGGATATCTTTTTCTCCCATTTTCATTTTGCCTTTATCATCTCTAAATCCTTTTACAGCACTCTTTCCTCCATTCCTAAGCTTCTTCAACAACCTCCAGAATATTTTGCCACCTTCTTGATATTTATTTTCTATATTCTTCCCCAAGTCCTCCTATGACTTTTGTTTAGCTAGTTTTACACACTGTTTAGCTTTCTTACATTTGTCTCTGTATTCTGTAAGAGTAAAAGCTGACTTATTTGCCAGGAACTTTTGATTTGCTTTCTTCTTTTCCTTCACTGCCTCTTTAACTTCCTGTGTCCACCAGGGAGTTCTGATTTTTTTATCCTTGCACACAACCTCACCACATGCCTCTCTGGCAGAATCAATCAATATTTTCTTCAGAGTTTGCCACTCTGCAAGATTTGATCTCCAAGGTTTGATTCCTGTTCTCAAACTCTTTTATTTTATTTTCAATAATCTTTCTGTATTTTAGTCTACAGTTCACATCTGAGAGCTGCTCAACTTTTATTCGCTTTAAAACTTTCTTACATGTTATTCTTTTCAATATGAAATTCAATTTTATCCTGCTCAAGACTAAATAGTGATCACTTCCAATTTCAAATCCTCTGTACACTCTGGTGTCCTGCAGCAGGGAGAAAACATCACTATCAACAATAACATAGTCAGTGAGACTTTTCTTATTCCTAGCCTCTTCTCTCCATGTGAATTTGTGCACATTTTTATGTTGGAACATAGTGTTAGTAATAACCAGTCCATGTCCTGAGCAGAAATCCAACAGATATTTGCCATTATTATTAGCTTTGCTCTTTTCTCCAAATTTTCCCAAAATATTTTTGTATGTCTCACAATCATTTCCTACTCTGCTATTTAGATCCCCAACAAGGACCAACTTTTCATTTTTCATTGTGTCAGTTGCTTTTTCTAAAGCCTCAAAAAATTCCTCCACTTCTACCTTAGTGGAACCTTCTGTGGGACCATAGGCACAAATAAGTCTCATTGTCCAGTTCCCCATTCTCATATTTGCCCACATTACTCTACTTGAGACTGCCTGCCATTCAAGAAGATTAGCCTCGTATTTTGTGTTGAATACTATGGCTACGCCTTTTTTTCCTTGATTGTCATTGCCTGAATATAACATTTTGTATTTATTGCTCAGAAAGATCTCACCAGTTTTGGTCTTTTTTGTTTCAGTCACCCCTATTATATTGATCTGGTACTTATCTAATTCCTCAGCTAGCTCCATTTCTTTGCCATTTAGGCTTCTTACGTTGATAGTACCGATCTTTAACTCTGGTGATGTTGAGTTGGGGTTTGTTTTCAGATTTGTTCCAGTAGCTGACTTTTCGCTGTTCGCCCTGGTTCCCTGGCGAAAACAACGGGGGCCTTGTTTAACCGGGCGACGCCCCAGCCGGCATGAAATTTTGTCATGTTGTACCATCATTTTTTATTTTGATTTAACCAATAAGAATATAATTTGGTCGGCTAAATCCCAAATTGCCAGCCCATCCTCATTCGTTCAGTATCAAAGTAGATACCCAACAGGGTGCACCACGAGAAGGTGAGGATTGGACATTAGGTCAGAAGCCCTGGTCGGTTCTCCACATTCCTTTAAAGGCTATGTGGAGGTCTCCTCTAAGTTATACAGCTTTGACCTTTAAGCACCCCATTACTTTTGTCTTCTTTAGTTAATATTGTTACAATAATAACAATATTGTTATTACTGTATAGCGCTTTTAAAGCACTGATTTTTTTTTTTTCTTTTTTTTTTTCAAATTGTTCCAGTTATTGGTTATAACTGGAGGCAGGTTATATATTTCCTATTCAGTGGAAGCCATAATTTTCAAAGTTTATTTTTCACAGTTTAATACTTTATCCAAGTGTGTGCAAACAAAGTTTGTGCCTGAAAGTATCTTCAGGACTTGGGTAAAGTGGTACAACATCTGGCAACTCCTTGCAAAGGTGGAGCAAACTACCAACACTCCTATCTCAGTATCTCCCATAATGCAAAACACATCTCCTTGTGAATATGTATAATGTTATGCATTAAGGGAAGGGCCACTACCCAGACTAGTTTCGACCTTTCTCAATAAAGGCATAACATTATACATATTCACAAGGAGATGTGTTTTGCATTATGGGAGATACTGAGATAGGAGTGTTGGTAGTTTGCTCCACCTTTGCAAGGAGTTGCCAGATGTTGTACCACTTTACCCCAGTCCTGAAGATACTTTCAGGTGCAAATTTTGTTTGCACACGCTTGGATAAAGGATTAAACTAAATTTACCATAATTTTCACTTTTGGAACTTGCCTGAGTGTAACAGCAAGGTTATGTCTGTGACTTAATACATGACAGCTTCATTTATTAGGGCTTCCAATGATAAATTCACAATGATGCGATCTTATTGTAATTACAGGCATTCCATAGCACTATGATGTTTGAGAATTTTGAATTCTTTCTGGTGCTGGCTTTTGTCTTCATTGAATTCTTTATCTGCCATTGCATTGGAGATATTGACAAGGATAGTCCATAGTTCCAGGTTTAAAATATCACACAGTTCGTCATGTAGAGCATTGATAGCTACATTTATTTTTGACAGCTCCACATGAGTACAAATATATTCACACAGTAGTTCTAACTACCTCTCTTGCACCTCTTTAAGAAGGCTAAACTTTTTAGCTGCCATGTCAGTTTTAACTTCCACTTAATGAATTGAAATGTCTTGAATACAATATAACTCCATGAAGAATTCTTAAACAGGTAGAAAGGCTTATGTGTTGGCAGTACGAAGCAGCTTATTTAACGGTATTAATTCACAACACAGAATATAAGAAAATAATTATTTATTTAACTTATTTGCTAATATTTTGCTGGTATTATATCCAGCATCTTCAGAGCACAAACACAGTTTGTCACAGTACATGAAAGAGCAGTAATTTGGTTTAACTGTGGGACTAAAATTGTAACGGACAATTGTAAAGGAACTAAAGTTCTAATTGGTGTCATCTGTTGTTCGACAAAGAGAGAGAGAGAGAGAGAGAAAACATTAATTTGATCTTAAGACTTCTACTTGTGAATTGATACTGTTAAATAAACTGTCATGTACCACCAACACATGAGTATTTCTACTCATTTACCTTATTTAGTTACTTGGCCATTTTTTGTGTCTACTTCTCTCTCTCTTTTTTCTAAGCCATAGAAAATAATTAAGCCTTATGCAGCTTGTTGTTTCTATAATCAATAGCAGTATTTTCTAAAGAAAAAGCAAATGAGTTAATTATTATGAAAATATTAGTTAACTACTAATGAAAATATAAACATTTTTATATTTTCATTAGTAGTAGTATATAAATGTATGAAGCATAAAATAAGCAAATAGGTGAAATAAATAATTATTTTCATGAATTATCTACTAATATTATGCAAAGTAGTAATTAGATCATCTTGGTGTTTCAGGATCTGGACCATTAGTTCCTTATGGTCTACCATGTGTTCGAGAGCTGTTTAGATTCTTAGTATCCCTTGTTAATCCATTAGACAGAAATAATACTGAAGTTATGATCCACATTGGACTTAGTTTACTGACAGTAGCTTTGGAAGCTGGAGCCGACAATTTGGGAAATTTTACTTCACTTTTAGCTTTAATCAAGGATGAAACCTGTCGTAATCTGTTCTGTGTAAGTGAAGTAAATATGTGAAAAGCTTATAGCTCATAAGAAATGTTGTTATAATATTGTTACATCAGTGTTAATATAATTGAATATATAAAACTTTAATAGGCAACACTCATTGTATAGCTGATACCATTATAATAAACTCACAAACAAATTGCTGAAAGTCTTATCATAGGCACAATGCTATTCTAAAGGAGATTTACTGCATCAGACTGTTGCTATAATGAACTAGTCCTGTGTCTCTAGTTGATAGAGACACAGGACTAGTTTGCTGTAGTTGATAGAGAATTGTATAATGCTTATGCTTTTTCATCTACTTACCTATTTAAGTATTTTGAGATGTAAGTTATATTTTAAATAGTAGGTTGCAGATATACGAATAACTGTTCATTAGAATTAGCATCAATTGAGGTCTGGGTGGAGCTAGCATGCTGGTTATGAGTTTGAATCTCACTTTCCAAAACTGGAGAAAATCTGAGACAATCATTCCCATTTAAAGTCAGTTTGCGGAACAAAGTTTTCTATCTCTCTCTTTGTAATGTCTTTCCATATTTGGTGGAAGAACAAATATGGAACTTTCTATTCCACCAACAGATATTAAATGTGTGATAAGTTTTACAACCTTACTTCAAGGCTCCACCAAAGCCCTAAATGGAAAGACATTACAAAGAGCTAGTAAACTTTTTTCCGCAAACTGACTTTAAATGGGAATGATTTTCTCTAGTTTTGGAAAGTGATTATATTAACTGAACATACTCTTAATTTTGTTTTTTAACAAAATTAAGAGTATGTTCACAATCGTACCTCAAGGGCTCACTTTAGTGAGTACGGGAGTGGCGAACCTGAGGTACCTGATGCTGGACCATACCTTATTTCATGTAATACACATCTGTTATATTATCTATAGGATGGTCCCTACTCTTATTTTTTTCTTTCCTTTTCTTCTTTCTTGTTCCTTCCCCAATGCTATTAAAGTACTCGAGGGCTAGGGGTGAATCTTTCTATGTTTCTACTTTTTTCATTTCTTCATGCATAGAAGGCACAGGAAACTACTATGCTTCTACTTTTCCCTAGTTTAGATGAGCAGCAAGGATCAAAATGACAAGCGATTCAGTTCAGTATGGGACTCCTGGGTGCGGAGCTGTGCAATTGGCTATCAGGGAGGTCACTTGTTCCAGTATGGATATTGACCAGTCTGCATGTCAGTCATATGAATCATCTTTACTAAAGCCTGCAGGAGGCGGAGAAGAGGAAAATGGAATATGTTCTTGTGGAAAAGGGGCTAAAAGTAATTTTCACATTGGATCTTGGAATGTGAATACCTTAACTTCAAACTGGAAGATTGGAGATTGTAGAGATGGAGATGCTAAGATTGAAAATAGATGTTCTGCGAATGGCTGAGGTGAGATGGAAAGGAAAAAGAGATTTTAGAACAGAGGATGGAATTTGAATAATTTACTCAGGAGGGGAAGAGCAACATCAAGCAGGTGTTGGTATAATATTGAATAAACGAATGGCAGGATGTGTGGAAGGCTACTGGCAAATCTCAGACAAAGTTTTGGTGGTAAAGATGAAAGCAAAACCAAGAAATATTCTACTTATTCAGATATATTTACCTACTTGTGATTATGAGGATGAGAAGGTAGAGAGAGTTTATGGCAATATAGAACAGGGTTTGAAATGTAAAGAAACAAAAGATATAATTATAATACAGGCCGATATGAATGCAAAAATCGGAAGAGGAAGGGAGGAAGATATTGTTGGGCTATTTGGATTGGGAGTGAGAAATGAAAGAGGAGATATGCTGTTGGATTTCTGTAGAAAACATGATTTAGCAATTATGAACACTTGGTTTAAGAAACATCCAAGAAGATTGTATACATGGATAGCCCCAGGGGAGAATATAAATAGTAGAAGATAGATTATGTTTTGATAAACAAAAGATATAGAAACATTATAAAAGATATGACAACATATCCAGGAGCAGATTGTGATATAGATCATATATTGTTGACAACTAAGATGAGGTAACTGCAGGGAAATGGAACAAATCATGGAAAATGGAGCGGCTGAAGATACCAAGTACGGCGAATGAATTTGCAAAGAAAGTAGAGGAAGAATGAATGAGAGAAATATACAAGAAAGTGACGATGTAAGTGAAAAATGGAAGATTCTGAAGGAAAGCATAATTACTGCTACAGAATTGCATTTAGCCAAAAAAGAAGAGGAAAGAGACGAAAGAAATCATGGATGATGGACAATATTTTGAGGAAAATAACACAAAGAAGAAAGTTAGGTAATAGTAAAACAGAGGAGAAAAAAAGAGCAGTATAAAGACTGGAGTATGGAGATACAAAGAGAGATAAGAAGGAAAAAGGAAGAGTGGTTAGATGAAATAAGTAAAGATGCAACAGCAAAGGCAGAAAGAAATGACATAAAAGGTGTTTATAAAAACATTAATATGATGTTTTTAGATGCAAAGGACTGGAGCAGTCAAGAATGAAAGAGGTGAAATTCTGATAGAAAAAGAGAAGATATTACAGAGATGGGAAGAATATGTAAGTAAATTTTATGAAGACAGAGAAAGAGGAGAAAATCAAATGAAAGAGCATGGTGGGCAGAGGTTGTACATCATGAGGGAGGAATTGAATCTATCAATTCAAAAGATGAAAGAAGGAAAATCCCCTGGAATAAATGGCATACAGATAGAACTTATAAGGAATATAGGTGAAAAAGGTATGGAAGTGTTATGGCAAATTATTAATGGAATTTATGAGGGACAAGAATTACCAGAGGAGTTTAGAAGATCAATTTTTATCCCCATTCCAAAAAAGACGGGATTTTTAGACTGTAACAATTTTAGAACGATAAGTCTTATAACTCATACAGCAAAAATTCTGGCACAAATAATTTTAGAGAGAATTAAGAATAAAATAGAAAAAGAAATGAATGAGGAACAGTTTGGATTCTGAACCAACAGAGGAACTGGAGAGGCTATAACTTGTCTAAGAATTATTGGGGAGAAAACGCTAAACCATGGTGGAAAGTTGTTTTGGGGATTTCTAGATTTTGAAAAGGCATTTGATACAGTAAAACATAAAAGGCTTTTTGACATTCTAGAATATATTGATATTGACTCTTATGACTTGGAAATTTTAAAGAGATTATATTGGTCACAAACAGCATCAGTATGTGTAAATGGAGAGGAAACAGGAGAATTCCCAGTGGAGAGAGGAGTTAGACAAGGATGCAAGTTATCACCGTTATTGTTTAACCTTTATAGTGAACAGATGCTTAGAGAGGTACAGGATGTAGAAGAAGGAATAAAAATAAATGGAAGAATCATTAATAACTTAAGATATGCAGATAATGTAGTAGTGATGACAGAAAGTGAAAATGGATTACAACAAATTGTTCAAAGAAATGAAAACTCTTGTAAAGAGTACGGACTAAGAATTAACACAAAGAAGACCAAGATAATGATAATGGGCAGAAAAATAGGAGATAATGTAAAGATAAGATGTGGAGTCAAGATTTTAGAAGACGTGGATAGATTTCAGTATTTAGGTAGCTGGATCTCAGAGAAAGGAACTTCAGAGTTGGACATTAGAAATAGAATAGGCAAAGCTAAATCGGTATTTATGGAAATGAAGAGAATTTTAATAAACAAGAATATTAAAATAGGTGTTAGAATTGGAATAGTTAAAGCAACAGTTTGGAGTATTGCAAGTTATAGAAGTGAGTCATAGACACTCAGAAAGAGAGATATGGAAATGTGGTGTTATAGAAAGATGCAAAAGATTAGCTATACAGCGAGAATATCAAATCAAGAAGTTTTAAGAAGAGTTGGGATGGAAAGAACACTGCTCAAGAATATTATGCAAAGAAAGACCATATTTGCAGGACATCTTCTGAGAGGTTCTTTGGGACACCTGACAAGAACTATATTACAAGCAAGTTGAAGGGAAGAGAAGACGTGGAAGAACTAGAGAGTGGTTCAATGACATTGTGGAATGGACTGGTTTAAGAATGACGGAGGCAACAGACAGAGAAAAATGGAGAAGAGCTGCTCATCTGCTGCAACCCTCTTGCTAGAGGATGCTACTGGATGACGACTCTTAATTTTGTTTTTTAATCTGTTAACAACCAATTGAACTCTAACTACAGCTCACTGCCTGTAATGTTGCTCATGTCATGAATAACATTATATATCATTTCATGTATCTTGTTATTTTTAAATTTAAACAAACATTCACTTCCACTATAGTTATTTTGACATTATGGTTGCATGGAAGATGTTTTAGATACTAGGTTGAAAATTCTGCCTCAGTAAACATAATCACTTTTTCAATTTCACTTTTATCCATATGATAAGAATGCATATTGTTGGTAAAAAGAGTCATGGAAGTGATAATTTTCAAAGTGTAAATATTATGACTAACTATTTGGAAGTATACTCCAACTTTCATCATCATCATCATCAAATTCCTGCCATGTACCCTCAAGGGATGTACAGGATATGACAGTACTACATGAAAAAATTACATCATTACTAACTTCCTATCTACAATTTTCCTCCAAATCAGTCTGTTACTTGTCAAGACTCCAACATTATCAGATCTTATATTTCTATCGTCTAAGGCACTTTGTACCGTATCAATCCACCTATATCTTGGTCTTCCTCTGGGTTGTTTTCCTGCCAACCTGGCAGAGAACACTTGTTTTGCTAATCTTTCCTCTCCCATTCTATTTAAGTGACCATACCACCTGAGATTAGCTCTGCTAACGCATTCCTGGATGCTGACAATGTCAAGTTCTTTCCTAATATCCTCATTTTTAATATGATATTGCCATTGATGCCATCTGTTCATGCCTCAATTCTTTTTCAGGACTCTCATATCTGCGGTCTCTAGTCTTTGGTCAAGTGTTTTACTTCTGAGCCAGCTCTCAGATCCATAAGTTAAAATTGTTTTTTAAATAACTTGTTTTGATATTATTATTATTAAGAGATAACTCTAGGGAATCAGGAACTCATCGAGGGAGGCCATATTATTCACACCAGCTATCATACCTGTACTTGAATTCATTCACACTACTTGCAACACAACATCCAGTGGCAATCCATTGCAATCATGCCACTCTCTGAGAGAAAAATCTAGACCTTATCCCCTTCTTAACAGCATTCATTCTCAGTTTCCAAGGATGCCTTCTTGTTCTTTCCCCACCCTCCATAAAATAAAAAATTCCATCAACTGAAATCTTAGTTTGCGAGTGTCAATCATATTACCCCTCTTTTTCCTGTTTGCTAGTGTTTGCAGTTTACAAATTCTCAATCTGTCTTCATAAACAGTATTCCACAATCCTGATATTATTTTTAACACTCCTTTGCACTCTCTCCACTGTATCAGAATCACAACAGAAACCAGACCTGTGCATAATAGCATAAGTGATGTCTTATCAGTGTCTCATAAAGAGGCAAAATGACACCATCCGTATCTTTACACACAAAAGTTCATTTCTGCACTGCAATTATATTTTGATTTGTATTTGCAGTCTTTTCTACATGGCCCCTTAACTTCAACTTCCTATTTACTAACACTCCTCTACTAACAACTGTATTATCAATATAATATGACATTGCATATCTGATCATGCCAAAGTCCATAACTTTACATTTACTGACATTGAACTGGCATCCATTTTCCCATGCCAGCCTATTCAAATCATTCTGCACATACTGCATATCAGCAGCATTCCTGAATTACTCCACCTATCTTTGCATCATCAGCAAATAGCTGTATATCACCTGTCAAATCCTACCCATTGTCATTAATGTATAGATCGAACAACAGTGAACAAGCACAGATCCTTGTGGTATACCACTTACCTTAAATCTTGCAGATTCACCTCCCTCCCATATATGACTTTTTAATATCTGTCAGTCAGCCATCCTCTTATCCATGCTAATATTTTATAATCCAAACCCATATTCTTTAATTTATGCAATAGTCTTCCATGCTGTATTCTCTCAAAAGCCTTAGCAAAATCCAAAAGTATCATGGTGTATCCATTCTGCTTGTCTAGTTCAATGATAACATTATTATAGAATGTGAGCAAGTTGCTAAAACATAACCTTCCCTTAGTAAAGCCATGCTTTTCATTGCAAAGCAGAGATGAAAGTCTTATATAGGTATAAAAGTCTTACAGTGGTTGCACTGCATAGTTCAGAAGGCCTTGACAGAGGGACGAATTCCAGAATTGGAGTTGAGCTCTCATAGTACCCATATATAAAAAGGGAAATAAAACTAAATGTGAGAATTACATAGGTATTCCCTACTGAGTTGTTCTGGTAAGATTTATGCCAGTATACTTAAGAAACAGTTGAGAAGGATTGTGGAAGAACAAGCTGGATTGGCCAAATAAAGGCTGTCAGGATCAGATTTTCACTTTACGACAAGTTGTTGAGAAGTCATGGGAATATAAACAAAGATGATCTGTATTTAAGTTTTGTAGGTCTGGAAAAGCATATGACAAGGTGCCAACAGAGAACCTATTCAAAACACTACAGTTGTATGGTGTCAGTGGGGCATTATATTAAGTAATACTTAGTCTTTATTTGAGTTGTAAGTTAGCAGTTAGAATTGAAGGATGTGCAGTAAGATGGTTTAATGTTAAATCTGGTGTCAGACAAGGATGTACATTATCCCCTCTGTTATTCATTATCTATATGGATCACATTATAAAGGAAAGTGGTGTTAAACCTGATATCAAAATTGGAGATGTTAATGTCAGCTGTTTGCTTTATGTGGGTGATGTTATACTTCTAAATAAATGTGCTACAAGTCTGCAAGATTCCTTGACTAAATTGAATGACTGTTGTAATAGATATGGTAGGAAGGTCAGCAATAACAAGACAAAGACAATGAAAATAGGCAGAATCGTTGAAAATGTCAACTGCACGGTGAATGGAGAACCTATAGAACAAGTAAAACATTTCAGCCACTTAGGCATGATTTTTGGTGAAGATGGTAAATTAAATATGGAAATAGACAACAGAATCAACAAAGCTGGTATGGTAGGAAGTCAACCGATTAAATTTGTATGGAATAAGAAAGAAATTAGTCAAAACACTAAATTAGCTGTATACAAGACAGTGTTCAAACCAATTTTAACTTATGGATCTGAGACCTGGGTTTGAAGTAAAACATTTGACCAAAGACTGGAGACTGCAGTTATGAGAGTCCTGAGAAAGATTAGGGGCATGAACAGATGGCATCAATGGCAATATCATATTAAAAATGAGGATATTAGGAAAGAACTTGACATTGTTGCATCTATTAATGTGTTAGCAGAGCCTAATCTCAGGTGGTGTGGTCACTTAAACAGAATGGGAGAGGAAAGATTAGCAAAAGAAGTGTTTTCTGCCAGGTTGGCAGGAAAAAGACCCAGAGGAAGACCAAGATATAGGTGGGTTGATACATGGTAAAAAGTGCCTTAGAAGGTAGAAATATAAGATCTGACAAAGTTGGAGTCTTGACAGGTAACAGATTGATTTGGAGGAAAATTGTAGATAGGATGTTGGTAATGATGTAAATTTTTCATGTAGTACTATCATA
Source organism: Typopeltis vanoorti (assembly GCF_054136105.1). Classification (NCBI taxonomy): domain Eukaryota; kingdom Metazoa; phylum Arthropoda; class Arachnida; order Uropygi; family Thelyphonidae; genus Typopeltis; species Typopeltis vanoorti. Next base: position 30,457,234 of record NC_143562.1, on the reverse strand, counting down.
TCCTGTACATCCCTTGAGGGTACATGTCAAGAATTTGATGATGACTTTCAGTATGAATTCTTATTTTCTAGAACTGTCACTGTAATCTCTGGAGTTCATGATTTCTGTTCTTGTGCATAACTTCGGCACCTGCTTCTCTTTCCGAATCAGTTAACATTGCCAATGGGTCTCTAAGGTTTGGTTTTTATATTTTCAAAAACCATTTCTCTTTATCTTTGACTCTTTCTCCAGTGATATTTATATATTTGAATTCTACAGTTCACATCTGAATGCTGTTGAACTTGGATTCCTTTTAAAACCTTTGTACATATTTTTCTTTTCAGTGTGATGCTCATTTTTATCCTGCTCAAAACTAAATGGCGAGCACTTCCTATTGCCTGTATACTTTTATATCTTCAATCATTATGAAGATATCACTATCAACAGTAACATTATGAATTTTTTTTTTTTTTTTTTTTTTTTTTCTCATATGTTTTCTTCATGTGAATTTAAACAGCTAGAAACTATGTTAGTAATGGCTATCCACATTTCAGCTTATAGATGGAATATAGTGTTAGGCTTCGGTAACACCACATTCCAGCATAAAGATAGAATTGTCAGTAATGACTAGACCATAGCCAAATAGAAATGTGATTATTAGCTTCCTTTTTCATCAATTTTTCCCCAAATGTTTCTGTGGGTCTTAGATTGTTTCAGACTGCCATTTAGTTCTTGAACAAGAACCAGCATTATTATATTTATTTTTTTTTTTGTTATATGTCCTTTCTGATGACTTGATAATTTCTCTTTCTTTCCTATTAGAAATTCCTCTAGGACTGTAGGCATAAATAATGTCATCGTTCAGTTTTCCACTCTGAAATTTATCCAATATTACTTAATTAATATTGGATAAACTTGAAATTTTCTATCATTTTAAAAATTTGTCTTCATATTTAGTTTTAATTACTCCTTTTATCTGATCACTATTGTCTGAATATAACTTCATGTAGTTATTTAGAAGTATCTCATCATTTTTGTTATCTTTGTCTCTGTAATTATGTTAACGTGTTGTTTCAATAATTCCCCTGCTTTCTTTAATTCTAATGAATTTGAGGTTGTTGATGTTGTAGTACTCTCTGGCAAAGCTACTTGTGTAACCAGGTGAATTCTGATACACTCAGTTGTCATGGCATCTGATTATGTTGCATATTGCTTGTATAGCTTCAGACAATAGAGAATGCAGTTTTTGTTAGCTAATTCCCATATTGCTAGCTTATCCTCATTTATTCAGTTTCGAGTATACGTAATATGGGAATTATGTGAAATTGGGAGATATGAGATTGTCTGGGAAGCATCAGTTGGTTCTCTACATTTCTTAGAAGCTACTTGGAGATCTCTATTCTCTCTAGCTATTATCCTTAAATGACTCTTACATCGTTATTTCCAAGACATTATCTTTCAAAAACCTCTTCTTTTCTCAGAACATAATCCTATTTTTCTAATTAAATGTTTCCCTGATAACCAACTGCAAAAAGCCCAGAACTAGAGCTATCTTTATATCCTAATTTTGAACATTTAAAAATATGATGCTGGATTAGGGATTCTGATAAAATAGCTTTGCTAACCCAAAACAGTACCAGAAGTTATATTTTTATATATTTTGCTCTGGTAAAAGCAAAATTTTGTATACTGAGAAAAGTTAACTTACCATAAGTCGACTTAAGTCTGCCACATGGAAAACATGTTTCCTGGAGAGGGTGTGTACCTTTCATATGTTGTCTTTCATTTATTTTATGTATGTTGCCTTTCATTATATTATACTTGACAAGAAATTATATTATTGAGTTCATACATATTTTATCCTAGCATAAAAATAAATATTCATGCATGAAGTAGCTTCAACTCAGCATGCCCAGGTCAGTGAACTCTCTACAACTATTGCAAATCCATTGTGTAGTAAGAATATGATAAGATGCTAGTTCATATACTAAAAAATTATTTCTGCTATTGAATTAGTTTCAAGTATTTCCAAGGATCTATCCTCTTATTGATAAAAACTCAGTAAAGGTTGAAACATTTTTAAGAATTTCACTACAAAAGCCATATATGCTTTTTTCACTTTAGTCGATTCTAATGGCAGCTTGTGGCGTGCTGTCATGAAGTTACTATGATTAAAATGGAAAAAAAAAAAGATTTGCTTACACCAGGGCAAAATAGGGATATAGACAAGAAGATAATTTTTTGTCAAATATATA